>NC_051162.1:161514008-161703284 GCF_013339745.2 Dermacentor silvarum | reverse complement strand
ATGCGCTAGTGTGTTATAGGAATAGCTGCGTTCTTTGGTTTTGATGACGTAGGGCAACGACCTTTGAGTGTGTTATAGGAATAGCTAAACCAAAGTGCTGCGCTCTTTGGCTTAGATGACGTAGGGCAATGACCTTTGGAATGTTGCAGCAAGAACTGGAATCTTCTATTTGATTTAGGTGCGCTAGGGATGGGACCTAAATGGTCTTACAGCAATGGTTGGGCTATTCGGTCTGGTTTACATGCTACAGGGCGATAACATCAAGATCTTTACAGCGAGGTGATGGGCTCTTCTTTGTGGTCTAGATCATTCACGAGCTCCGGTTTTTCCGTTGGCTTATAGATGACGTAGTGCGCGCAACACACATGCAAATAATGTAGGAAAAAAATAATTCATTAATAACGGCATATTCGGGTGGTTGTTTCCGAGTGCTCTGGCAGCGCTGCAAAGTTCTTGGGAAACAGAAACTAAGCGTTTCGCATAAGTAGGCTCAACTAACGAAAAGTAAGTCACATAATCACTTCCATACCTATAGTTTTTCTCGTAATACAGCTGTAACGCCGTTTCTCACCACCTTCGCAGCTCGGCCAGAGCACTCTCAAACGGCCACTCGAATATGCCATGACTATTGGGCAGATGTTTTGGGAATTGCGAGTTCTACCTCAGAGCCTGCCACAATTACAGGCAGGCAGGTAGGGCAGGAGAGGACAGGGTAAGCCAGAACAGGGCAGGTATATTCCTGTTTTGCATTGTTTCAGGCCTCTACATAAAGAAAGTGTGTCGGATGGTGAGATCGAATCAGGGTCACCTAGCACAAAATCGTGATGCTCTACCTAGTTCTGAGTCCACTATATTTTCCTTAATGACCTCAGACTACGGAGGTATTACATAAACAAGTGGGGTAGATTAAAAATTAGATAATATTCAAAGATCAAGCAAAAGTCATGCACAACTTATTTGAAGTTGCGGGATGAACGGCGGCCATATTGAAATACTTATATTTACTTATTCTCGCGTGTGAATCAAGCATATCACTGACATATAATTAGAGGTGTGCTTTTAAATTAGATTTGCTCAGACAAGAAAATACTTTTCTGAGTACCCGAAACTTAAATCTTAGTTAAGGCAAGGAATAAAAAAGTTACGGTTGGTCCCTTTTTCACAGGAATCGGTAGAACACGAAAGTGAAACGTGTCTTCACAGAAGTTGTTGCATGTTAGCTTCGTGAACTCACAGTCCGTTGCAGCAAAAGGCGCACGTTTAGCGGGCCGGCGACCGTGTTGTAGTTTGCTTGGGCAACGTTGGCTTGGGGCGCGGCGTGCTCCTGGCGAGTGGCGTCCAGCTGCCGAGTCGGCGACGGTACGAGCATTTTGGTCCGACTCCGCAGTGTCTTGGGCAGCCAGTTGAGTTGCGACGTCCTGAGCTTCAGGAATGCGAGTGGCAAATTTCGCAGCATGCGCAGCGAAGGCGTTCTGCTTCACGCTGGCGCGTCTCTCGCCGGAACAAAGCGAGATTCGCCCGTCGACGAAGTTGGCTTTCTGCGCCGCTTAGCGCAGCAATTTTCTTAGTTGTTGCCACCGCAAGCGAAGCAGTAGGCGGCGTGTAAGCACTGCTCACGCATGTTGAAGCTGCACTCCGTAGTCTACGAGGTGACACAGCCAACAGGCTAATCCGACGCGAAAGACGAACCATGTGCGGACAGTGCCAACACCAGGCTACACCGCGTTGGAGCGTCCTGTGCGCTGTGACTACCGTAGCGCTCACTGTCGGTGCTCGCTAGTGCCACAATGCAGTACTTCGCTTCACCGCTCCTAGATGACAACGCCATCCCTGTCAACAAAAGTCCAAGGTGTGCTGAGCTATCGTCCAAGAGAAGCGAAGGTGAAATCCTTGTAAATTCTTCTGTAATTCACCTTATAATCCTCCCGAATTCTCCCTAATCTTCCTCAATCCTCCCTAATCCACCCTAATCATCCTTATTACACATTAATCCTCCTCGATCCTCCTTCATTCACCTTAATCCTCCTTGATAAACCTTAATCAACCTTAAACCTCCATAAACCACCTTACTTCGCCATAATCCGTCCTAATCTACCTTAATGCACCCTAATCCTCCTTAATCCACCCTAATACTCATGAATCCTGGAGAAGAAGAAGAAGTTTGGTTCGACACAGTTGCACTGCTGTCTCGCTCCCGAGTGTTCTTGATTTTTTCGACGTTTCGTCAACCAGAATTGTCGAAGACGTCGGACGACTCGCCAAGATACCTTCCCTACCGGAGGCCGGGGGCGCCTTCGCCTCCCGCCGCTTCGATAGGACCCTGCAGAAGAGCCCGATCTGGTAGCAACGGGAGCTCCGCCATGACTATATACGCCTGACCTGACACCGGGACAGAGGCAACCAAGTGACCCTGAGAGCAACCGTGAATGTAAGAGATATAAAGCTACAGAAACAGACGACGAGTCTACGCTTATTGATGACTGTGACATAGCTGACATCACAGATCTGGACGATGAAGGCTTCAGGCTTGTGCGTCACCGCAAGGAGAGGACCGTCGGAATCCCAGTGATTATTACACCTGTCACAGAAGGAGCCGACCTGAAAAAGGTGAATCCCATTGCTCTGTCTACGGAAATTGAAGAAATTCTTGGCGCATCGCCAGTTAGGAGCCGATTTACTGCTCAAGGGGCGCTACTCCTAGATGTACAGACAGAAGAACATGTGAACGCCCTTCTCAGTTGCAAGTCAATCTCAGGGACTGCAATCTCAGCACGAGTGCCAAATTCGTACCTACAAAACACTTGTATTATTAGAGGAGTGCCTAAGTGGTACACTGACGAGGAACTGTTGAACTACCTAAAACCACAAGGTGTTTATCATGCAAGGAGAGTCACGCGACGCGTCCAAACTTCCGAATCCGAATGGGAGTCCAGGCGAACCAGCACCGTGGTTCTAACGTTCGCTCCGAACACAGACCGCCCAGAGAAGATCAACTTGGGCTTCACAAGACACGAGACCATTGACTACGTTGACCCACCACCGCGGTGCTTCAAGTGTCAGCGCTATGGACATTTGGCCAAGTACTGCCGTGGTGATCAGCGGTGTAAGAGATGTGGAGGACCGCATGATTTCAAAACATGCACGTGCAGGGAGAACGTTCTTTGTGCAAACTGTAGTGGTGGTCATCCAGCTAGTTATAGCAAGTGTCCTACGCGGGCAGCGGCAATAAAGCGAAAGAAAACGTTTATCTTGGGGCCAACAGCAAAGGATGAGAAGAATAAGACGAAGAAAAAGACGGAGAGTCGCAGAGAGTCAGATGACATCAAATGGAGTGAAACTGATTTCCCAAGCCTGAAGCCTCCTTCAGGAACCCAGAACACAGTGGTGCCATTGCGCAGCGGACCGGCTAAAGCAGTCAAATCAGTGAACAGAGACCCCATAGAAGAGAAGACTGCTGAACAACCGGAACAGCGCAGCTATGTGTCTGCACTGCAGCGACCCCAATCGCGTTACGTTGAAAAAACACCACAGGAGGACTGCCAACAGGTGCTACGTGCTCTCTTCAAGGCCCTGCGATCACACATAGAGAAGATGCCAGCGAGCTCGATGAAGGACATGCTCGAAGTAGTCCTGGCTCTCGAGTCAGTGATTCTAAGCTCTGCCTCTTCTTAAAGCACCAAACAATATGGATGTGGTCAGGACACAATGTTCACCGTCTCGCCCAAAGGTGCCACTTATTATGCAATGGAACTGTGCGGGTCTTGCGTGCCATTTACCTGAACTGTCGCTTTTCTTACGCAACATGCCTGTGCCAATATTGGCCCTGTCCGAGGCTGGTCTTCCAAGTTCCAGATCAATTGCTGGTTACGTCGCACATGGAAACCAAAGTATTCCGACATTTCCGAATGGAAGCGCCACGCTATATGTGAGACATGAAATACCGCATTACGTTCTCCCAGTTCAAGACCTTTGCAGCAGTGCTTTGGAGGTTACTGCTGTACAAGTGCGGCTGGGAAACCGAAGCCTCAGCGTGGCATCCGTGTATGTAAGCTCTCGCCAGAAGGTCTCGATGGGAGAGATCATAAGAGACCTCTGCAGCCGCTGCCCGGCTCCGAGGATTATATGTGGGGACTTTAACGCACACCATACTCTTTGGGGCGACAAGGTGACTGATGCACGTGGGAAGCAAATTGTGAGTGCCTTAGACACTGAGGGACTCTGCGTGGCGAATGACAAACAACCAACGTTTTTTCGACCACCGGCCTCTTACAGTGTCATTGACTTGACATTATACTCAGCAGACATCCTCGCATCGTCAACGACGAGTAAAGATAGAATGGGTAGTGACCATTTTCCTGTCTTCGTCAACATTGCTGGATATACAACCAACGGCCGAAAATCCTGTCCTGTGACGCATTGGGATACATACAGGGACGGCCTAAGTGAATCATCTGGAGACCTGTTCGCGGACATGCTACGAAGCAAGAGATTAGCTACCGCTGAGCTGAAGCTACCCGACCACTTTCCCGCTCCGGATCTAAAGCTAAAAAATCTTTGCGCTGCTCGTAGAAGAGCGGAACGGAGGCTGATGAGGACGAAGGGCGACCCACCAATGAAGACAGTATGCAACAGAATTAACGCGGTGATTCGACGTTACACG
Organism: Dermacentor silvarum; assembly: GCF_013339745.2. Lineage (NCBI taxonomy): Eukaryota > Metazoa > Arthropoda > Arachnida > Ixodida > Ixodidae > Dermacentor > Dermacentor silvarum. The sequence goes on along the minus strand of NC_051162.1, from coordinate 161,698,624 downwards.
AAGAAACTAAGAAGAGATCAATGGGCAGCATTTTGTGCAAGCCTATCGGTCTTCACGCCAGTTCCAAGGATATGGTGGGTCGTAATAACCTTGCTGGAAACTTTCGACCAAACAAGCCATTTGAAGCCCTAGCATTGAAGTTAGGCAAGACGCTCGATTGTCTTGCGAATGCCTTTGCTCAAGTATACTCTTCTGGAAGGTCAGCCGGCACAACCAACCCGCCTCCGCCGCTATCGTCGTCTCCGATGGATGCTCCTTTTACACTGAGAGAGATGGAGCTAGCTATGAGCAGCCTCCGACGTCGCTGTGCGGTGGGACCTGACCGCATAAGTAATCAGATGCTGACGAACCTACCTATTGAGCAACGACGTGACTTGCTGGCATTTTTTAACAAAGTGTGGGCTAGAGGAGATATCCCACATTTATGGAAGGTAGCATGGGTGGTACCGGTTCTGAAGCCTGGAAAGAATCCTGCAGCTCTGGACTCATACAGACCGGTATCGCTGACCTCCTGTGCAGCGAAGCTAATGGAGAAGATGGTGTGCACAAGACTCACTTGGTCTGTCGAGCAGGGACGAAAACTACCGCCGTGCATGACTGGGTTTCGCCAGCGTCTAAGTGCTCAAGACAATGTGCTAGACCTGCTAAGCCACATAGAAACATTACAGTGCGGATGGCCTGTCGACACTTGCTGTTTTTATGGATATTTCCAAGGCTTACGACTACGTGTCTCCAACAGCCATCATCAGCCAGTTACAAGTTATAGGCGTCACGGGTCATCTCTTGCACTTCATACATACGTTTCTCAATGATCGCCGTATCAGAGTCTGTCTTGGTAACACTTTGAGCGATGAAATAGGTATATTTCGCGGCGTGCCACAGGGAAGTGTTTTATCTCCCTTATTGTTTAACATCGCCATGGCTAGCCTCCCAAGAGTACTAAACCATCGAACACCAGTGAAGATATCTATATATGCCGATGATATCTGCATATGGGTCTCCGGCTACCAGCATCGGCGCCTCGCACGAATAGCCCAGGGAGCAGTAAATGCCATTCAAGGCCACTTGGCAACGCTTGGACTATCACTATCAGCAGAGAAATCATCATTCATACTATTTCCTGGAGTTAAAAGAAAATCTACACGCTTGAAGCTGAATATGGACGGATACCACATTCGACAAGTCACCAACGTCCGATTTCTTGGCGTTACCTTAGACCACAGGCTAATCTGGCGCCGCGCTGTTGACCACGTTGTGGCGTCATCGTCACAGAGGCTACATGTGCTCAAGCGAGTCGCTGGCATACGCTGGGGCAACCACCCGACATCGATGCTACGGCTACATACAGCGTTGGTTACCAGTCGGATCCTGTACCAGCTACCCCTGATGTCACCCTCAGATAGCCAATACGAGCGCTTAGAAGCCATCCACAGAAAAGGTATTCGACTTTGCCTTGGAGTCCCTCAACCAGCGTCGAACAAGAAAGTGCTCTACGAAGCTGAGTCACGCCCTCTGCGACTTCAGGCTTCCCAGAGTCTCATGATCCAGTTACTACGATTGAGTGAGTCTACGCCCGGGAAAGCCCTGTTAAGACGTATAAGTAACAGGCCACGGTCACATTTTTATGCAGCACTGAACACACTTCGCGTCTTAGGATTGCGCTGCTTGAGACAGAGGGAAAAGATAGAACCGCCCTGGACATTCGAGGACATCACATGCGACTTAAGTATACCACGATTGCAGTCAAAGAGCTGCATTCCATCTGCAGAAGCCAAGTCATTAGTCCTACAACATTTGCACACGACTTACCCGAACCACCTACAAGTATACACAGATGGCTCTGTCAAAGTAGACGAAGATCGCTGTGCAGCTGCATTCTGTATTCCCTCTCTGAGGTATACATGGTCTGGCCGTCTAGACTGTATGGCCTCGTCGACAGTTGTAGAAGGCGTAGCAATAGCTTCTGCGCTGCGCAAACTAAAGTCTCTGCCTTCGCAGAAGGTGGTTGTCCTTACGGACTCAAAGGCCGCGTTACCACAACTATACCGCGGTCTGCCATCCACCAAGTTCCCACGCAAATCACTAGCCCTTGTGAAAGAACTCAAGAACAAAGGCTTCACGGTAAAGTTTCAGTGGATTCCCTCCCACATTGGTATTACTGGCAACGAAAAAGCTGATGCGCTTGCCTACGCAGCGCTCTACCATCCTCCCAAAATCAAGGCTCCAAAGAGTGATCAAGTGAAAAAATCGGACATTCGAAATCACTTTGGGTCGCTTTGGGTTCCACCACATATGCCCTGCGTAACCAAGAGATTTCATCGAGAGGAAGCATCACTTTTATATCGAATCAGAACAGGATCTGCTTGTACACCGGCCTGGTTATTTAAGACGGGACGAATCAATTCTCCGAACTGTACGGCATGTGATGAGACAGGAGATATTGAACACTTTCTGTGGTCATGCCAGCAATTCCAAGTTGAAAGGGACGCTCTCCTGGAGAATCTACAAAAAAAGGACCTTCCGCATGCGTGCCTGCAACACCTTGTATTTCCCGAGGGATCAGTTATAGCCCGCAGAGAAACTTCACGTCTCCTTATGGAATTCTTGAAAGAGACTGGTTTGATGGACATATGGTGAAACCATTCAGCGATATTGTAAGAGACGCTCAGGCGGAGCAATTGCCGGCCTTGATCGCCAGGCTAAACCCGCCTGTTGCTACAATCCACCACCACCACCACCACCATCTACTGTACTTGAAGCGAACAGCGAGTGGTGGACGTACGCGTGCCGATGTAAACAAATGCGCCGTTCTTGCATTACATAAATACTCTGGGCGCAGTGTCACCCCTTCAAAGAGCTGTGGCCACTGTGGTCAAGACTCAGTTACAAAAGCAGTTTTTATCATCCTATTAGCGTACGTTCAGCGCCGGTCTAACAGTGGCAAAGGCATGAACTGCTGCTATATACGATACGTCTAACCTCCCCTGAGCGGAATCGACCCCAGTTTAATCTTGATGTGGGCGGCTGGCGAGTGCTCACGTTCGTGCATTTCTACTTCCGAAGCATGTTTGGACTCATATGCGGTACGAATAAATATGAATAACAGGAATACAGGCGTAGGCGGTGTGTCAATCGCGTCACGGTGCGATGTATTCGTTCAGAGGGACATCGCACGGTGACTGGTTTTGTCGGCGTAGCTGCACGAAATCCCTTCGTCATATTTCGACGACTTGCGGTTGTGAGTCGCACCAGAGTCATTGTCGGCCTAGGCATCCTGTCCCACAATCGGCCACTCACACAAAACGAAAATTACAACGACTGGCAAATGCACAAACCCATTTCAGCTAGCTTCTTGCAGCGTGCCTCTGCGTCCGGCGGGACCCCGACGCCGTACATAGTGTTTCTCGCGGAGCCCGCTAAGGTGGCACCACAGCGCAATGCAAAAGGCGGATTCCTAAACTTATTAAACATCACATGGCGATGATCGCCGACTAAAGGAACCAACTCTAGTTTTTTATCCCCCGACCAGTTCGCTGCTTTCATGCCCTTCCGGGCGACTTACTTGGCCGGTGTGCCAGAAGAAGCTCTAGATGGTCCAGGAAGCAGATGAAATAGTTTGAAGCGCTAATACACAGACACAAAAGAGCACATGAGGCACAGACGAGCGGGAAACGAAATACGTTGCGCTCGTCGTTGCGCTCGTCTGTGCGCTCGTCTGTGCCTCATGTGCTCGTCTTTGCCTCGTCTGTGCCTCATGTGCTCTTTTGTGTCTGTGTATTTGCGCTTCAAACTATTCCCGATGTAACACCAACAAGCCCAAATCGCTACAATCCAGGAAGCAGGTCGATATCGCTAATATAACTAAACTGCGATTTAAAAAAGCAAACTTCCACACGAGTGTCCTCCGCTCAACGTACAAAGTTCACCTTTCAAACAGACGCAACGCCGAAATGTCAGCAAAGTTTCAACACTTCTACCGGCGTTGGCTTGCGTTGCATCAGTAGAGAGAGAGAGAGAGAGAAAAGACTTCATTCCACGTCAGACTAGGACCTATAGATATTCCTCCGCCAGGAGGACCATGGCCAGCTGGTCGGCGAAGGCCAACCAGCTGGCCATGATCCAGCCTTTAACGCTAAAGCGAGGCGGCAAACTGAAACGCTGAAAGCTGCAGCTGCTACGTGTTGACACTGGCGTTTCTACCGTATGGTATGGTATGGTATGGTATGAAGAACTTAATATATTGAGTCCTGATGGCCAACTCTAGGTTGACGCTGGCCGCTCCAACGTATCATTCCGTTTTTTTTTTTTCGCAGGCATTCACCATTTAGACCGCTATTTATTATATATTATTTGTTTCCGATTCCCGTTCGTTGTTTTGCTAAGATAAGCGCCAATACGCGGGGTGCATGCGCACGGGCGCTTGGGTGGTGTTTATAGTGAGGGCAATAAAGTTTCTTAGCGGCTCCGGTACTATTTGGAACTGGTGGTTCCCCTAGCACAAATTCGCAGTAGTCGTTGACCAGGGAGCATTTAATGATGCGATCTAAAATTCCTTATTATTTTCCTGCTTAAATGTTCATACAAGCCACCCAGGGAGGTTCCGTAAATCTGACCTTCTAGCTCAGCCCAGGTCAGATTGGGACAAAGCCTGCCCCTACCGGTGGCTGCTGAGTACGGCGCGTGAGCGCCAATATCTTCAAAGCGATCTGCGATATGTACAAAGTGCTCCGAGTGCTGGTAGCTTCTTATGCGCTGTGCTTTCAACGCTTAGTTCGGGTTGAAGCGAGACACAGCATGAAGGTCAATTCGCTTGCTACTGCTGCCACGCCGAGCAGCGTCTGTGTGTTGTCTTCTGCTGCTATTTTTGAAGCGGTAGTTGCTGACGGCGCCGAGCAGCGTCTGTGTCCTTTTCCAAAGCGAGAAAAATCATGCTATCGCTCAAAAAAATAATAATTGAACGTTGGCGCTTGCTAAGCAGTTCTTCATGAAAGGCCTATTCACGGCCTGATGGTAAACGTTACTGAACGAGACAGCAAAAAAAATAAAAAATCCGTGGTCGAACGAGGTTAAACCAAGTGTGTTGAGAGAGAAAGATTGTGGTTGTGAAGTGGAAGCACCTCTTCCTCTTCTGTGGCGCTCTCACACTGGCAAAAGCATGACTAAAATAATTATGCCCTGTTAGGTGACCTTCTATTAGTGTAGGCGGCTGCCCGACCTTTTATTGCGATAGCAATTATATGGGCACTCCAAGCGGATTACTACCGTTGTCGTCACCGTCGCCGTGAGGTTCTGTGTAAAGTCCAAGGGCGATAAAGTCGTCGCCGCGTGCTGCCTGCTGTATGTGGGCTGAAAGCACGCTAGGGACGCGCGATTTGACGGGGAGCGAACGCACGGCAGAGAGCAAACGCGACGTCTTCCATGGCGCAAGGGCCGTGGAGGGATGGGAGGGAGGGAGGGGAGGCGATGTTTAGCTGCGGCACCAAATGCCTATCCTGCAACCGGGCGCAAGGGGAGCTGGAATCTTGCAGACGAAAGGAGGAAAACGGGAAGGCAGCGTGGGAGTTAGGGCGTGCGGCTTCTGCTCGGCGAGCAACTTGTACTTTTCGCGGCGGTGGGCGGTCGCGCGCATCGTATTTTGAAAGCGATCTGCAACACTGCTCCTACCTTTGTATGCGCTGTGCTTTCGGCGCTCAGTTTCTGTTGAAGCGATAGACCGCGCGAACCTTCGCTTGCTGCTGCTGGCGCGCTCGCTCACGCCAGCGTTTTGACAGCGGTTGTGTGCGGTCATCCAGTCTAATCTAGTCATGCTTGCTTGTGCGCGCTGACACCACGCTTGTTAATTCAGTTAGTAAGCGAATCTGCCCCGGTTTTTAAAGCTGATAAAACTACTATCCTCACTCCGTATAGCTTTCTACTAATTTGCTATCGCAATTGATGCTTCGCCTTTTGGGTGAAACTGCGATATTTATTTTGAAATATTGAAATGCAATGCAGTCTTTTCTATTATAAGTTATTCCTGTAACTTACAATGCGCAGCTACATTTTGTATTGTTACGAGTAGAAAAGTTATGCTATGGCCTCCAAGATGGATAACGCACGCTGTAGCCTGTTCTCGGAGGCTACAGTGGCACTGCGATAACTTGGCCCCAGGGCCAAACGAGTGCACCACGTTGTCACTAGCTAGTCCTAGAATTTGCAGCAGCCACAGATGCAAGAACTTGTTATCACACAATTTCGTTTTTGAGAAGGCTGAAAAAGTTCAAATCCGGGTCCGTATTGAAAGTTGCGCTCACTCCTGCGAAATCCACCCATCGTTCTGCTTTCCCAACTTGCGAGGCGGGATGTAGGCATCGCTCTCACTTGTCAGTGTTGCTGGCGTCGGCACTCCTATTTCTTTAAATTGCATAGATGAAAACATTCTGCTTACAAATTTCTACGCACTTTTGGAACTAACGGCTGCAAGTATAAGCCAATCTGACTATTATGGTTTTGTAGTGCTTTTAAACCGGGTCCTTATCAGTACCTCTACAGGACCCCTCACCAGGCCCAATTGCAAATTTTAAATATTCACATGAAACCTGTACAGCGCCGTCAAATAAGCGTGTTCCCAAGCAGATTTTCGAATCGCATTTTATTGCAAAAAAAAGAAGACATCTACTGTCCTGCGACCATGCCGCCAGGAGTCGAGCGTTACTGCCAATGGAGATCCTCTCTCCCTCTGCCTCAAGTAGAGTTGCCGAGCGGTGTTCCTTCTTTGTCTTCTCCCATACCCGGAGCCGAGCTATGTACCGCCGCGTAAGCCTCTTGTCCTTTCATGCGGTGTTGAGGGCGTTGCGCCTTCCGCAGAGGATAATAGGGAGTTTTAGTATAGCGGAAAACGCTTACGTTACCCTTAGCGTGTGACACAACGCTAACGCAAAGAAAGGCTGCACTGCGCGGTAGAAGGTAGTGTTTTAGAATAGCGTAACGGAGCAAAACGCTAACGCTAACGCAAATACAATTGGGCGCCATCTCGAGGCGGATACAGCAAACATGAGCAAACCCTCTCGTTAAGCCTACTCAACCGCTAATCAAGAATGTATATCGAAAACAACGCCCATTTGTCACCTGTACGCCGCTGTCGATCAAGCATCATCACACAAATCTAAAGCCAACACGAGCATTAGTGGGGAACGAATGAGCCGAAAAGTGCAGGCCGCCGACTCGATAGATTCGAAGTGGACGGCTCTCGCTTCAATAGAGCGCCGCCATATTGCCCTACGTAAGGAATCCCTAGCGTGTGTTAGCGTTGAACGCTATATTCCGGAATTAGCGTACGTACGTAAGAGTTCTGGCTACGTTTACCTTCTGCGCAAGCGCAGTTTGTAGCACGCAACGCTAACGCTAAATCCTTGCGCTTGCTGTTTTGCGCTATACTAAATCTCCCTAATGTCATGGCGAGTGACGAAACACGCACTGCGAAGAGCAATGTGTTCGTGTGACCGTGGCTCAACGGCTGAAAGTGGCCTACCTCGAGAATGCAGGAGAACGGCCTTTACATTGAAATTTTAGATGTTTTCGAACTGCCAGAGTGTCATGTATACGATACGCTTGCTTGCTAAAAATGGGCAAACGTAGTAACGGCCCTTTAACAGATGATCTGACTTTGATTGGTACGGCACATTCTTTAGCACGTTCTACACCGGCGGCCAAAGTGTATGGCGTGGCCGAGGGCGGCCACACGGGCCCTGTCTTGCGAGCGATCTGCAATTGGGGGACAGTCCAGGTGTGCGGAGGGCTGATATCTTCGTGTGCGCTGTGTTCGCGTTGCAGCGAGAGCCAGCACGAAGATCACTTCGCTCGCTGCTACTGCCGCACTTCCCAATGGCAGCGTTTTCACAGTGAGTTTCCGTTGTCATCGAGTGAGATATTTTCGTGTTTGCCTGTGCGTGCGTGACACCATACTTGTTAATTTGTTAGTACGCGAATCCTTAGAAGTTTATAAGGTCGATAAAACGAGTATTCTTACATTGTATAGCTGTCTAATAATTTGGTATCGCAATCGCTGCTTTCCCTTTCGAAAGAAACTGCGACATTTTTTTAAACAACATTGCACGAACGCGATAAAAAATGCATTCGAAAACTTCGCAGCGACAATGCTCCCAAGTGACTTTCATCCCTGCCCCAAAAGTGTCTCCACAACACTAGTTCATAAAGGGCAAAGGAAAGGAAGCACCTAAGTACTAGCCAACACGGCAGTGAAATTAGCCGTTGAGCAAGATTATGCTGAAAGGTCCCGGCAAGGTTATTCTTCAAGAAGTTAAAGAAGCGAACTAAAGGGAGACAGCGTGCTGATAAGTATAATAGCGAGAAGGAAGTCACTGCAACAAGTAACGAGTAGCTCACGTTAAGATGCAGCGAAAGCAGCCAGCACGAAGAAAGCTCACATGGTTCGGCAGAAAAGGAGGCGTTACAGGAAACAGATTGGAAGAGGCATGATATGACGATGGAACAAGGAGACCCTACTCGTCATGCTTTCAAAAAAAAAAAAACACCGCATATCCACGGGGTGAATGATGATGAGTGGGCGAAGCTCCGGAGGGAATCATCGGTAAACCGTGAATCTTCCGTGTAATTCGCCCAGTCTCGCCGCACTAAATCGAACGATTGACTTCCAGCAATGACACGCGCCATATGTGACGTCATTCCTATTTTATAACAGCGCCCTTCATTATAATTGCACCATCTCCCGCTTAAGGGGACGCTAGCACAAACGCGTTAGAAACGTGCAGTACTCTAAGGGGAAGAGGCCACAGCGTCTTACGCAGCCGTTTACACATGCCGGAACGTGCACTGCGTTTGCCGACGCCATCAGCGTTTATGAATACGGGGGTAAGGCGGAGAGGCCACGGCGTCTTACACCAGCTTCTTGCACGGGCCGTAACGCGCTAGCACAAACGCGTTAGAAACGCGCAGTCTTTCGTTAATGTTGGGTATTTATTGCCATCTAGGTGCGTCTGTCCATGTGCGCTTCGTGGCGTAGTGGTTAGCGCCACGCGTTCAGGAGCGAGGGGTCCCTGGTTCGATTCCGCTACGGCCACAACTCTCGGAATTTTTTTTCTCATAAAAGTAGACGTGGCTACCTACTACGGAGACTACGACGACTGCTACTACAGAGGAGGGACAGACCCACACCCTAAGGAGCTTCGCCCCTAAAAGAGAATCGTGGTCTTCTCTGCTGAGAGAGTAGAGAACATCGACTATTTCGATGTCAGCGTGAAGTTTCTGAGCAAAAGAGAAAAGAACTGGCTATTTTATTTTGCTATCTAGATGGACACAAGTATTGTACTGAAAATTGATATTGTTTTCAAGTTCAGAATTCAAAGGCAAATATTTGAACTGAAGCGCATACAATAGTGCTTCCTGTTTCACGTTGACGTTGCAGCCTACAATGTTCATTGCAACTCTGTTTTGAAGCGAAGCTTTATATGTTTAGGTGAAATCGTATATGGCTAGGCGAAATCGCCTGCATCATCATCAGCTTTGGCTCGAGCGTCGTCGCCATCTTCCACAGCTGGCTCGTTGGCGTCCCTCGGGTTGCGCTCGTGCTCGTGCTCGGCACACGCTCGTGCCATAGCTCCCGCGTTCATCGTCGTCGTCTTCTTCCACAGCGGGCTGTGTTGCCGCTCATCATTCCAGCGTAGAACTTCACTCCTGTTCTGTCGTCGTAATAGGGAGGGCGCGTTTACGGGGGTAGGAGCCATTGCTTAAGGGGGTATGAGCTATTGTCTTACCGTAACGGACAAATTTAATTTTGAAGCAATTTAATTTTGAAGAATCGCAAGCGGCAATGGTGGGCGAATGCTGCTAACCATGCCTCTGAGCAAACTCGGGAGATCGAACGTAAGCGAAAACCTGCGGGCATAGCGTCAGTGACGTCGTTCTCTCAGTCAAAGCCGAACGTGTGTGTAACCTCATAACTGAGCAATACTTTATTGAACCCCCGGGATTAACCCAGTGATAAACACCAGGGCCGCAGATATCAGCTTCCAGTGATAGAAAAAAGTATACAAGTAAAACAAAAAATATTATCATCAGCAATGGCTCCTACCCGAAAAGGTGGCGTCTAGTCCAGTGATGTAAAAAGTATGATGCAGAAAATATCGGCAGGAGTGGCTCATACTAGGTGTGCGTCCTTGGTGTGCAAGCAAAGACGCAATGGCTCATTATGAATTAAGAAACGAAAGAAAGAAAGGACGAAGGAAAGAAAGAACGAAAGAAGAAGCCAAAGAACAAAAAACACAGAAAGAAAGATAAACGTAAGAACAAAATAACTAAATAAAGAAGGATAGAAAGAAGCAGAGAGAAAGGAAGAGAGAACGAAAGAAACAAGGGAAGAACCTTTATGTGGTGTATTTGGTGCTCCCATGTGTCGTTGAGGAGGTCGAGATACAGCGCTATACGTTTGCTTACTCGTTATGTCTTGTAAGAAGTGTGACCCCTCCGATCGTGTAACTTGATGCATTACCACGTGTGCAGCAGGCTTTCGCCTTCACGTGTTATGGGGGTATAACATGCTGCCAAATTTATTTGCCAACTTTCACTATGACCCATTCCTGCCAGGGACTGTACCTTGCCTATCTGGAAGGGGGAGAGGGAAGTGTGAGACGAATTTTTCGCTTTCAGATTTTTTTCTCTCAAGTTCTTAGAGAGGTTAGAGCTCTGTACAGCTCAGATATGACACATAAGCTCTTGCGTTATATTCATATGGCAATTTAGTTAGTGTATTGCTTAATAAAAACGGTGAGGGTAGTGCACTTTTGCTCATTAGATGCGTTTAAACAAGCCCTTCACGAACTGTGGCTCCATTCCACTCTGTGAAGGTGGTTGGACAGCGAAGCTGTAAACGACACCCACAATGATTACCCATTGTGACGTCACTTCAATTCACACACGTGGATCTACAAAGAGCGAAACCAGAGACAAGTGAAATGTACTTAACCACACCCTTTATTACTTCACAACGACATTATATTCACGCTGTTCTTCTGGCTTCTTTACTTTCCGTGGCCTATCCATGGTAGCCTGGAATAAACTGAATGAGTTGCTAGACGGTTGTGACTAGACCAAGTGCACATCACTTGGTGATTTCTATGCTGTTGGGCACTTTTCAACTCGGAGTAGCTTACGCAACCTATTCTTCACCAGGAAACACACGCGGGAGAAGGAACGTGCTTCGCATTATTCGCAGACGTTATGCATGCGATATACGGTTTGCACTTCACGCAAGGGTTTCGAATGACGTCAACCCCTTTTGGAAGCAGCTGCAAACCTATTCTTTACTGGAACGCGTTGGAAGCTGTTCCCATTGTTCACACGCGCCGTATCATCCATCAAGTAGTTTTGATGCTTGCTTTGTGGTTTTTCTTTTGAAAACGAGTGCTGGAGCTGTATGCTGTATGCCTGATTTCAAAGGAGGAAGGATGGAAGACAAGTATTTATTGGGTCCTGCAAGGTGTGAGTTGCCTCACAAAGTGGGCTGTTTCCACGTGGGGACCGACAGGCAGAGCCTTTTGGCCGCATCGTGGGCTTGCTGGACGGCCAAAAGTTGCTCCGACAGGTCCGGGCAGCGAATCGTTGCCTTTAGCCTGTCCCGATCCTTGGTGAAATTTTTATACCGCACCAGTGAGAACTTCAAAGGAGATATGCTGTTTGTATTCAATGTTTAGCCTGGCGCTTTTTGCTTGCGCCAACGACACGAAAATTTCCTTGGCTGGTGAGGTATACAACTTCGCTGTAGTATGAATGCTTTCATTTATGTTATTCACAAATTATTCGTACGTTACTGCGATGCGGAGAGATTTTTCGCTCACCTATATTTCTGAAATATGATCCAGGTTTATTATTCATCACTAAAGAAATGTGGTTGTGCCTATAAAGAAATCACTTTCACAGCTGCGCTAAGCGTTCCATAAGCTGCTGTGTTTTTTTGGTAAAGTTGCCTTGTCATAAACCCTCAACTAGCTACTGCTCAAGTCATTCACAGGTCGCGATGATTTGCATTAGCCAGTAGGGACCTTATACTGTGTGCATGTTGAGTAAAGGGACAAAGAGCACTATTGTGCTAGAGTTCTTTGCACAGCTGCCTATTGTGTCGTATTATCAACTCAATTCTTGACAGAACATTAGTGCAGAAAATCACCCGCAATGCGTAATGCAAAAAAGAAGTGCGCAGCTCGGCGTCCTGCCAAAACTGTAGAAATGTCTCTGAAATCTCGTTGTCCTCCCCCCAATGGTTCTAGTTGCCCACTAGATGTGGTTTCAATCTTGTTTTTTTTTGCTATCTCCAGCCTGATAGGACTCATTTCATGGCACAGCCAAGCAGTTTTCAAGCATCTGCTCTTGCAAGAGGAGTCAGGCACATGGGACACATTCCTTGCCTGAGTGTTGTTGGCCCAAAATGGCAGGCGACGAATAGTGGAACAGTACTGATACGTGTCAGGCTCGGATCACTTGTCGTTGTATTGGAGCAATACCATCTGACAATAGAAAAGTTTCCACAAGCTTCATGTTGCATGAGCCTTTGTTTCCTTGCACACATTATCTTGAGCAACACCGAGCTTCATCCAGCCTAGATATAAACTACAACTATTAATGCTTTGCCTGTGGCTCAGTAGTTGAGGCCTTTAGTTTCTTAAGCTGTGCACATCACTTGAAGAACCCTTGGAATCGCATTGCTGGAAAAATCCTTGGCAGCTTAGTTTCTGGCTATGATTCGATGCTCGGGACAGATAACGGGGCGCTTGCGAGAGCACGGGACAACCAATCCGTATTTCCTGTAACTAACTGCGGCTGCATTTATTGGTGCCACGCATTATCTCCTGTAGGGCACGCATGGGACACATTGAAAAAGTTTCTGAACAAAGTGGAAGAGAGCCGTTGCTGTAGTTGTTTGACTCAATGCGCCGAAAAAAAAGTACGCGGGGAAACCAAGCATCATGGTGCCAAACGTCACGACAAACTTCATGACATGACTTCTTCCCAGGAATGGTGTGACCACAAGGGTCAACAAGATGACAAGGTTTAAGAATATGAGGAACGTTGGAACTCTGATACCTCTGGATGTGTCCTTGAGGGTCCTGCGTAGCTTGAGCATGGCTAAAATTGACATCACATTCATCACAGAAACAGATGCCATAAAGCTTTTGGCAAGGAATCCCACCGAGCCCGTAACTGTAAATGCCATCGCTATACACGTCCTGCCGAATATGGAAACAACTGGAATTGAACTCTTGATCGATATCAGAGAGAACACTTCCGGCAGATGCTTGTTGCGTGCGGCTGCCATAAAGAGACGGACATTGGTTAAGCAGCTGCAACTCATCGTCCCGAACGTGCAGACGCAGACGATGATTGGCACCAGAAAATGTCCTGCGGTTCCCCACGTGAGTCGTGCAAAAGTTGCGGCTGTCGCTTCAGTTGCGGTCATGCACGCCGGATCCAGGACCACGAAGTAAGCCATATTGGTTAACACGTGCAGAGCAGTAACGAGGAAAAGGCCACCCAATAGGGCCCTCGGGATTGTTCGGCAAGGGTCAGACATCTCCTCCGCCATGCAGCAGATCGGGGTACTGCACAAGTTGTAAAGAGAAAACGTGCACTTCCTTGGCAATACATGTAGGTCACAGCGCGGAAAGAGCTTATACACAGCAGAGCAGGACCGGGGATAGCGTTTCTCTTTTTTCCCACTCTTTTTATGATGACAACCTATTACGATGTAATCAATATGAATCTTTAAAAAAGTACGCAGGAACTTTTAGCTTAAAAACCCCAAAAATATTTAACGCGATACGCCAGCAGTTCGCTTCATTGTTTTTTTTTTTGGCAGCGTGTCTAGTGATTGTCATATGAGACTAAGCATACTTTTTGCTGGGCTAGTTGCCGTATTATTTATATCAGCATAAAACGGCCTCAAGTAAAAAGATCCTGAGAGAGAAACAACGCCCTGAACCACTAATTATCGTTCGGTATCGTTACTGTCATTTCTTGTTATCGGCCACACCATGCGGAACACGCCAGTTCTCGTCCGATTACTGTCATTTCTTATTTGAGCCAGTGTTCTGATTTCAATTATATTGTGAGATTATTTTAGAGTGGTGCTGATTCAAGTACAGTTGACCTTAAAACATTCCTGACCACTAGATCAAAAAAAAAAAAAAACGCTGAACATTTCGGTAGCATCAGCAATCATCCGGGTATCCAAATCTCCAATTCTCTGCACATATTTGCGAACAACATAGAGTCGCATGGTTTTACGGACTGCGGTCCCAAACTGCCCGGAAATAGGTTTCTGTGTTCCCCTAGTTGGTAAAGATCTGACGCCGACTGCACACCACGATACGGTAGAGTTTGTTTATTCAACGTTATAAGGTGTCAGTGTTGTGTGCGTGCCACCTGATCATCGCGACTTATACCCCTGTCACACGGCACTTATAATGTCATACGAAGCGCATGAGATTACGTGTCAGTGTCATTTTTATTGCTTCTACACGAGCATAGTGAATGACATTCCCAGCTAATGGCATCCCAGTTAATGGCAATCCCAGCAGTTAGTTTCCCTAACTCATGCACGCCCGATAATACATGTGCCGTGTGACAGGGGTATAATACAGGTGGTCCTAACTGTCATGCACCAAGATTTAAAAATATGCAAATGCCACGTAGCTGAACAGAACCGAGGTAATATTGCTTGCCGTCGCTCGGAGATACTCAGATTAATTTTGGCATTTTGCCTGATTACATTATTAGTCCTAATTATTCAACTGCTAAAATATTATAATTAGATTAAAAATGTCCGCTAGAAAATTGCAGAGCAACATTAAAAACTCTCGATACAGCTTTCTCTTGCTCAATACGTGCGACGTAAAAGTGTGTTTACGAGCGCGAAATAAGCCCGCGAATACACCTAGCGCCTCGAGCGGCCAGTCGTACACACTGTAGAACAATGTGTAAGGTTAAAGAGATTGACAAACTACATATATCTGGTATGCGTGTGTATGCAAAACACAACGTCATCTCCCAACGAAGAATGACGCTATAGAACAAAATTTAGCTGCCTGGTACACCAGTGCTCTTGTCCATGAAGTGCTCACGGCGTAAGCCGGGTTTTTTTGTTGCCCACTTGTATAGATGGAAATGATCTCCCTACGTACACAGACTGGCGTTTCACCATACATTTTTAAGAACTTACTCATAACTCCTATAACCTACGTTTGCCGTACCCTGTCTTAAGCTACCGCTGCTGAACTAAAGACGAATCGCTATTATTACAGCGTGTTTGAATTAATACTTGGAAAAGAGATTGGTTGAAAACTCTTAGTGAAGGTTCTTTTAATAATTATGCATTTTTTCTAATAGCAAGCGACTCAGGCACTGATGAAAACGACTACCCATTTGCACGTGCTTGAAATGCGAGAGCATTTCTTTTCTTACACCTAGCCACTTTGGCCTGACAGTATATCTGGCCCCAATAAGATGACCCAGTTGCCGTTATTTAAAAAAAAGCAAATTTAAAAGAAAGGAGTTGAGTCCACTACGAGGAATCCAACCCAGGTCCACACCCTGGTAAGCGAGTAATTTTCCTTGGCTCCATACTAAAAGTGATACGCGCGACTAAAGATGCGACATACAGAATTGAACCCGAAGGTTTTTTTTTTTAAATAAGCAAAACAAAGTAAGAGAAAAGCGAGGGTTGCGAGAATGTAACTTCGGCTATTTCTAATAGGAAAGCCTTCGCCTTCACAGCTACAAATTAAACGAGATACCATACGTCGCAGCCGTTAGAATGGGTCCAAGGAAGAGACCTCCGTAAGCAGAAGAGGTTGTAGATAATAAATTGTAATGGCACGCTTCACTGCAGGATCCATCGACAATACATTGACGTCTGGCGTTAAGATAGGTATGGCCATCTCCGACAGTATCGGTGATTGATACCTTGCAGAGATCAAATATAACTGCATCGACATTGTACGTACTTGCCGCTGTGTATATCAGTCCGGGTGCCACCAGAAAGTAAGTTCAGCCATTCAACTCTGTAGGTTTAATCAGCCTACGCGCTAAACGCAATGGTTCTGTACTACGATAACGCCAAAGAGATGCTAGTGCCTCTTCAGCATTGACATATGGAATCCTGCAAACTAATGGTTTCCAGAATTCAGGATGAGGCACTTGGGTAGAACTCTCCACTAAAGACAGGAGGTGTCATATTCTTGTCTTTGCTAAAGGTATGCAACATTTGAAAGCGTTGAAATCTTCGTCATGCTTTAGCTTTCGCCATGTCCTCATTACCGTCAAGGGTACGACAAACGAAACAATGGAACTGAATAAATGTTAGTATGCGCGAGTTCAACAGTGTGTATGTGTGAATATGTTAACTTATGCAAACATAGTGATAGGTTCTTCTCTGCGTAGAGAGAGAGAGAGAAGGCAAGCGATAGAGGAAACGCAGGGAGGTTAACCAGGAGTTTCCGGTTTGCGACCCTACACTGGGGTGGGGGATGAAGGCGTTGGAGAGAATGCAAAGAGAGAGAGATAGGGAGAGTGGGGGGAAAACAAAAGTACACACACAAGAAACACAGGCGCAGTTAACAGAAGAGGCGTTCCGATCACAGATGTTATACAGCACGTAAAATCAGAGCTTTTTTTGGTGAGATCGGTGTTTTTTATTTAATACATAAAAGCTCGCGTAGGATGAGCGAGCTTATTTGACTCAATTTATTAGTTTGAGGGAGAACTGACTTGATCAGCATTGATCAGCTGGAAACCTCCCGAGAAACTACGGAGGCTGCCGTATTTAGTTACGCGACGCACAGCGAAACTGGAAGCATTGAAATTTATCTCCTTGTTGGTCAGAAGGCTGGCACGGTGTTTCTCCACAAGTTCCAACTACGCAAGCTCGCCTATTAAACGTTTGCTCACGTCACCCGCTTTTCCTTTCATTGCAATAAGAAAGCACTTTCGACCAGCGTCCATGCGCGTGTTGCACAGAAAGAGTAGACTGTGCAGTAGATCTCGTCATCAGCTTTTTCCACCTTGACCTTTTACCCTGTTCTTGTCGTTCCTACACACCCCTTCCTCAAAGCGGAGTAGAAGTTAAAGGCAGACCACTCTGGCCGTGCGCGCCGCCCTTCTGCAAATAAAGTATCTCTCTCGCTTTCTCTCTTTGGTGTTGCCATGTGTATTTCCGGATAACATTTACAGGGAAGCTGTCATGCGGAGTTCCAGAACACTTCTTGAGGGTCGTCAGCGGTGAAAGCCGATGATTCACTGCGGTGGTGTGGTTGGTTAGCGTTGGTACAGAATGCCAGTCAGAGACCAGGGCCAGGAACACAGCCATCTTTGGAGTGCTGAAGCTGCCGTATTACCAGGGAATCGATAAGAACGCGAAGCCAGACGCGGGCATCAGTGAGCCAGCAGCGCCGCTCTACCAGGACGCCGGTGCAAGTAATGAGATGGCAGTGTTGGTTTAGCCGGGCTCGAACACAGAATTGTCAGTTGGAGCCTTTCTAAAGGCTTAGGTATGGAAAACTCATTGCACACCATAATGTGAACATCAAAAAATTGCGGTTTCATATGCCAAACCACGATCTCATTATGAGACACGCCGTGATGAGGGACTCCGGACTCATTGAGATCACTTAGGTTTGTTTAATGTGCACCTAAATCTAAGTACATGAGATTTTCTTTGTTTTTTCTTTGTTTTTTTAATGCGTATGCATTCTTTGGAGAGTACCCCAG
Source organism: Dermacentor silvarum (assembly GCF_013339745.2). NCBI lineage: Eukaryota > Metazoa > Arthropoda > Arachnida > Ixodida > Ixodidae > Dermacentor > Dermacentor silvarum. The sequence goes on along the minus strand of NC_051162.1, from coordinate 161,680,849 downwards.
CTCTGTCATTGGAAAAGTGTAATGCCTTGTGTGTGCACAAAAATGCGTTATTTGCGAAGTTACGACATTTATTCGTTAAAATAGTGTAAATGCAGATGCTTGGTAGCTTTATAAGCAATAACGAACAATTTGAACCAATAAAAATGAAAAGAGAATACTCATAGATACAGAGGGATCCATATAAAATACATGGGGAAGCTTAGAGTAGGGGTGGGACAACTTGAAATTTGGGGGTCGGTCTATTTCAAATTTGGAGGTGGGCCAACTGAAATTCGTAGGTGGGCCAAGTTGAAATTTGTGGGTAGGCCAACTGAAATTTAGGGGTGGGCCAATTTATATGTGGGGGGGGGGCTAAATTGAAATTTGGAGGTGGGGTGGCAAACTAAATTTTGTGGTGGGGCCAACTTAAATTTGGGTGTTGGCCAACTAGAAATTTGGGGATGGGGTAGCAAACTAAAGGTTGCAGTTGGGACAATTGAAATTTGGGGGTAAGCCAAGTTGAAATTTGCATGTCGGAAAACTTAAAAAATAAATGGGTGGGTCAACTTGAAGTTTATGGGGTCTGGCCCAATTGAAATTCGGGGTTGGGACAACTCACATTTAGGAGAGGGGCAACTTGAATTTCGTGTTGGGCCAACTTGAAATTTGTGGTTGGCACAAATCAAATGTGGTGTTTGGCCAACTTGAATTTTGGGGGTGGTCCTACTTAAATTAGGGGGTAGGCCAACTTGAGATTTTGGGATGGCCCAATGTCAAATTGAACGCTGCTGAGCGTCTTTCCAGTTATGAACTCCTCGCGGGCAAGCGAGCGAGTTTTCATTAGACCTTAGTGAGGTGCACTTAGAAGCCAGGCAAGAACTTGAGCGGACAAGGCACGCGTACATAATACAGGCTTACTAGAGCGACAGTGAAGGCGACATCGAATCGCGGCGATGCACTCTCCCCTCACGCAGCACCTCATGGAGTACTGCGACAGCTGGTGTGAACCTTTCGCCCGCTCTACGTACTTCATCCAGGCGCGCTCGTGCCCGGCGTTCCGGTTCTATTGGTACGATCGCTTTGAAGGGGCCGTATGCAGTGAGAATACCTAACATTTGTCTGCTAAAGCCGAAGGCTTTCTTGCCACCGAAAAGGCCATGGGTAGACGCGCATAAGCAAGGAATGGCAAGTAAGCAAAACTAAACACAAGCGAAGTCACAGCGTAGTGAAACAGTGCTTACGCATTAGTAGACAATTATCAGAATTTCTGTACTTTTTTTTCGCTCCTATTGAAATGCGGCTGCCGCGACTGGTATTGTATCGGCGACGTCGAGATCAGCAGCGCAAATAAGCCACTAAACTACCGCGACTTCAGCTACAGCCACTAAGCTACCACTGTGGGATGGTAAAACCCCATAATTAAATTTTTTCGTACATTTAGGGCAGTGGCAAACGCAAACTTCTAAGACTTCAGCAGGTTATGAGAACTCTCTTACATAATTTTGCTGTCTTTCATGTATGACTTGTTCGGATTGATATACATCCGCGAATTTCTGGAAATAAAGTTCTTTTTTTATATATATGCGGTAGGAAAATTTATGTGCGTTACCGTTACCTTCCGGCACCGTTGAACATTGCCACCGAGAAGGCTTCCACGACTCCTCTTGGCGTCGTTTGTCCGCTGAATGAGAACTTGCCTAGCAGAAGTGGCGCTGCATAGAAATCTCGCTCAGCAACCACTTACACTATCCTAGAGCCAGCGCTAGCATTCCTGTAACTCTTTTAATCTATCAATAGAGAACTACTGTAATTGTCAAATTGAAAACACAATATTAAATTAAGAATGCACAAAACCTTCACTGCCTTCAAGGCATGACACATGACACATGATTTAACTCACAATGACACTTTTGCACTCCGAACGAATGTTTAATACGGCTGCCTAAGTATACTTGTGCGCACAGGACATGCTCCGTAGTGCTTTCTTTAATATTAACCTGTTTTTTTTTTCATGAAGCGTATCTCTTCAAAGATAAAACTATGCCAGTGGAGGCTACTGTCATTTTGTTAACTGAACGTTTATTTATTGAATTTAAGCTTTAAAAATTTCCTTAGACAACCACAAAAGAACTCTGGCAAGAAACGCTAAATCACTTTAGACACAAACTGTTCTATATTATAGCCTATTTCTCTAATTTAGTGGCAAGAGCTAGATGACTAGAGGAGAACAATAAAGGCCGAACTAGCATTACAATATCAGGGCCAGAACCCCAGAGCTAACACCGATTTTAAAGTTTCGTGTCTTTTTTCGTATCTCGGCTGTTCTGCTCTATATTCTCGTGAAAATTAAAAAGTTCTAATTCTGGCTATCTCAAAACACTATATAATCTATCTTTATGGACAAAAATTCAGCTATTCAGCTCAGCCCGAAGAATGCCCTAGAGGGCGCTGTAGGTATTGTATATAAATATAAATAAATAAATAGCCAGGGACTTTGACAGCACGGGCTTAGCTCGTGACGTCAACATCTCTGACGTCACGGCGTGCTAGCGCGAGAAGTTCAAGGGGGTGTCACAACCCGCCCCTCGCTTCTGCGTCTTTTTCTAGCTTACGGAGCCTCTGCTGACGGTAAGTTTTGGTACTGTAAAACATTTGTTTCCTGATACAAATAACAATATTTTCCCCTTTATTATCCCTCTTGAACATTCTTGGTATAACCGTTTGGTATATGCCCCATCAAGTCATACCAACATATTAGCATGTCACTCGCATGCTTACCTTGAAAAGCCCACACGATGCCCGTTCCAATGATTGCAATCAGTACACAGAGCTTCACAATAAAGATATAGTTCTGTAATTTCATCGACGTCCGTAGCGAAAAAATGTTGACTACGGCTGACAGTTCTGCAAAAAAAAATGCTGTCATTGAATTCATGGCTTCTGACCTAGGCGACAAATACTATTCGTGAGGTTTAGTGTCTGGTAGGCTTTTGTTACATTAGCAGGACAGCTCTGTGTGAACGCCCCTAAACATGCCCACTTGAGTGTAACATAGGAGATCTGTCGTGCATTCATAAACATTTAATTAAAATTGCGAGAACGGTTTGCTATGGTACGTTCAGACATGTAAAGAATATTGTAATAAAATGTCCAGGTACCGGTGTCAGTGAGGATGGCACATGGCCTTCCGAAAATTCGCGCTCTCCAGAAGACGGACATATTGGCTCGTAATAACATTGCCTTACATGGCGTCATGATCTAGACATCACTTGTTCCGTAACTTTTACTTTTATTTTACTGTAAATTATGTGTTGCCGTTCTTAACTGCTCACAATCTGCCATGGTCATTTTCAAGCCAGAAAGCACAAGTTACCACCTGTTGCGCCTGCTATCAAGCAAACTTCTTGTTGACGTCGATGAAAAACCATGTCTTCCTGATCGAGTTGAGGGTGGAAATGGGAAAAACCATATAATTGGATCTGAGCGCGTCTGCGCTCTTAGACAAAAGGCGCAGTGTCTCAACGAAGGCGTCTGGAAACGCTAGCTATTACGAAGGAAAAATGCGAGAGCGCTCCCCATACCATCAGTACCACTGGCACAGATACTGCCGGTGCCACGAACTGGCACCGCTGTGTGGTACCATCGGTGCTGACTCCACCGGTACCAGATCTAACTTTGTAAGCGGCGCACATTTTTAGACTGTGTTATCTCCTGGATAGGCCCACCACAGTGGCCAGAAACCTATCCAATGTTGAAAAGTGTGGGTAACTCACAAAAAGATATTGTTTTTAAAAAATATGGCTTCGTTAAGAATGGCCACAATTAATGAAATTATCTCGTTTATTCTAAATTTTTAGTATTATTCTCTTATTGGACCTCTTTTTCGGGCACAAATTCTTGCATAAAGGAAATTTTCATGTCTCATACAGCTGCGAAATCTTGGTGAAATGGCATGCATGAGTTTTTTTTCCGTTAGTCAATAAGGTAATCACGTGAAGAAATGCATAAGTTTACAGCTCTCTGCACCTCCCAAACACTATAATACTAATTTTTCCGCCACATTTGTCGCATCATCGATAGTGTTAAATGAGTTCGCCGCAAGAACAGCCAGACCACGAGTATCAGACACAAATATTACTGGATAACAGACGCATCCGCTATTCGTGCGAATGCAGCCTTACCATCTTAGCTTAGGTTTTGACCTACATCAAACACGTCGTTAAAGGTTGTGGGTTTGGCTCCCACCGGCGCCAAGCCCACTTTCATTTGCCATTTCCTTTTACCTTCTCTCCAATTTCACATTGAGGCTATCAATCCTAGCACGCAATCCTTTTTTCGACACAATCATACGCGCTCTTCATTCGTGGCCGCTAATTATTTGACGTGTATGCGAAACAGTTTAACAATGTTTCAAGAACGCAGCCGACAAATTTCGCGATGTGGGTCATATTTATTAAATACCGATTGGAAGTAGCGGCATTCCAGCATTCTTCGTTGCTAATAATGATGAGCATTTGCAGGAGTGTTTGCTGCGGATATTGGACGGGAACATATTTGTGCCACAGGAATTGGCAGGCTCGTACGATATTGATGATTACTTATTGGTGTAAGCCGGAAGGCCATAACATGCACTCGTTTTCGACACCTAATGCGCATTCTATGATCGGCAGAGATCAGGCAGCTCTTGCGCAGAGGTCTGCTCAATAGACGTCTTGTGACTCACCGATTGCCGCAATACTAACCAACGCGGTCACCGATTGCGGCGGTGGGCAGCTCCCGTAGACAAGTCCCAGAAAGTAACTTGTGAAGGTCAGCGCGTGTAGCGCCGCCCCGATAGGATCCACCAGAATGAAGCACCAGGAGTACACAAAACAAATCGCGTCTCCTGTTTTTCCTAGGGACTCGACGGCAACTTTCAGGTATTCGTAGGCCCCACCAGCAGATGGCAACATCGTGCCCATTTCGGCAATGCAAAGTCCATCTGGAAGTTGAAAGTATACGAACAACGAAATATGGAAATTTTTGCACCCCGTACGCATTTGCGCTTGTGTTTTAGAAGAGAGAGAACCACATAATCACGGAAATACATTAAAATGAAACGGAAATGAGCAGAGGGGCAATTAAGAAGATGACGACATGAGGCTGAGTAAACGGCTGCCCAAACATCGCGGCCACGATTTGCTTCCAGCTCTGCGGCCGCTTCCGGTGTGTGCAGTCTGCAAAAACGTATTCTTCGAGATTAGTCTTTTTTTTTACTCTAACGGAGTCATTTTTAGGCCTGAATTTGGGCACATATACATTTGTGATACAAGTGACGATGAGAGCAAGACCATGGCAAGGAAAGGAACAGAGTATTATACAATGGGAAAGAAAGGAACCGAATAATATAGAATAAGAGACGAGAAGTTGACGCTACTGTTACAATGAGCTTGACAGTAAAAAAGAGCTCATTTCAAGTTTGTATAATAACAAAATATTGGCACAAATTTTTCTAGATTTATTTCTTTATAGACATCTTTCGAACAATATTTAGGGTATGAAGCCTCAATTCTTGAGAGTGATCAAAAATACTGATTTCACCACCATCAGCCTCATTATAGTCACTGCAGAACGTCCACTTCTTCCATCAAATTTTAATGCGAACACTTCTAACTGCATGCCAAATGAAGCTCAGTACAATCGCGCGTAAGCGACACACATAAAATCGACGCAGCTTCCACAGTATATATAAACGTACTTACGAATTAGAGAGGCAACCCCTGCAGCTACCCAAATGAGAAGGTCGACGCCAACAGAACCCGCCTCTTGATAAACAATGCTCGATGTGATGAAGATGCCGGCCCCTGTAGTTTTTGTTATTGAAAAACAAACATTGTTCTCTAGCATGTGGTAACATACCGATACTTTTTTATAGGCACGTAGCCCCAGTTAATTACGCACACAAACTTATATAACATTCTTTTCAAATACATTCTAATATTACTGCCAGGTTAACACTGCTCTGAGCCATTAGACAGAAAAATGTTTGTAAGTGCGTGTACGTGGTAATGCTACTAGCGTTACCCTGATCATGTTTATTTAATCGTGCTAAATAAATCCCTCAGGCACTCATAAATTCTAAATGTGCAACTTTGATCCGGAAAAAAAAGCACCCAGATGTTCTTTACATTCAGCACGGTGAAACATCCCTGAGATCACTGTTCGTGCTAGAATAAGTCATTTCTTAACCTGCGCTTGTCACTTTCCATTCGTATCTATAAACCGGGCTCCAGTCACCAGCCGTAACTTTTTTTATTGAAGTAAATCTGGTCGTAGAAGGTCGGCTTAGATGCATATTTTATTATGGAAGTGCATTGCAATAGCTGACACTTCGGTCAGAAAGCTGGGGAATTTCGATTAGTTCTGTGTTAACAAACAATTGTGGTATGGAACTTATTTCGACTAGTCATAAGCGGCCGCGCATTCAACGTTAGAAGCGGAGATTCAACCTGATATTTATTTATAGTCTAGCAACTGCGAAAGCTAGCCTTCCCAATAGCCTTGCTCCCTGGGACCCAATAACTCGCTCACCAAGTCAGCCTATCGCATAAGCGTCAGTGGTTTCTCGTACACCATTCACGGTACCGCCAATCCCATCCTGATGCGATAATTATAAAGTCTTGATTCCACTATTGCTCCAAGTATAAGGTACACTAAAGTGTGTTTAGGCCCATCAGCTGGCGGTTCATTATACCGAACTGTACGTGTGAACACATGAAAACGACATTTCTGATCGCACTCTAGTCATAGTGATAAAATATGGAAAAAGAAATGTGCAGAAACCACCTCATGATGACTGTCGACGGTATAGCGCTGAGCATTGAATCAATGTTACGACACAATGTGTTGCCAACATCGGAACGAGTCATGTATGCGGAGCCTGCTTCCGCGGGATTTCTCTTTCGCGATTCTCTAGGGGATCACGTAGCGTCATGTTGCGACGCCGCCGCGAAGCTTGCGTGAGGCGCCAGGTGCCGACCAGCATCCTCTCTCGCGCTGCTTTCTGGACACTCTACGCCATCTTGTGGCGCTGCCGAGAAGTCCGCGCGTGGCCTTCGAATCGATAAGCATGGTGCGCTGGTGCCTGCGAACGCTGATAATTATTCCCTCGCTTGCCGCACATTCAGTGGTACATACTCCGTGACCCAAGTCGGTGAGAGGTTCATTGAAGATCAGCATGTACCTAGTGCATTCATAGCGCAGCTCGATAAAGCGTCGGGTTGCTGTCCTTCGAATCCTTGTGACGTGGGTTTGGTTCCGCTCAGCATCGGATAAATTTGAGGGATACTTTTCGTCGTTCTAGAGCGGCACTTTGCCAATGGCACATTCCTAGTTACCCAAGTTGCCCACAAAGACGTTCATTGAAGGCCGGCACATATATACGGACAACCCTGCTGACCCAAGTTGGCCTCAAAAAAATTGGCTCTGGCTTCCCGGTCATTACACGTGCCTCTTCAAACTACATTTATCACACTGCATTTGTACGTTTCACAACTCTGTTTCGTTACCTCCATCATTATAACCTTGACAGCAATCATCGTAATATTCATCATGCATATTAAACATTTATATCAATAATTACGCACACAGAATGAGAAATATTGCTCATCGCATTACCGTCGCCAATCATCTCCTTAAGAATTGATGCGCCACCAATTTCTCATTCCACTGTTCGAAATCAGACTAAAAACACATGTGTTATGTCACGTGCTCACCGACGCAGTTTCCCACTACCACGGCAACAGCACTGAAGAGGCCCATGTCCCTTCGGAGGCGACCGTAAGGGGAGCCTGAAAAAAAAAATCGGTGCATTGACTTCTAAAAGACTGATGTCTTACCGGGTCTGCTTTCTCACTTTCTAATGTAAACGTGTCAGTAAACTAAGTATTAGCAACCAGATATTACGGATGCACGCTGCTATAAAATCAGAGCATGCGCTACAAAGGTGTTTTTAACCCAGATTCGAATGTCCTTAATACTCGACATGATCTCATCGTCACTTTGGTGATTTACCCTTCGTGTTTACATGACACATTTCCTACATATTCAGTATCAGAAAGCATGTTGCAGTTAAATATTTTCTGCAAGGAAAACGAGTAGTAGCTAGTGACAAAACTTAATTGTCTGTGAATTTCCTTGTGCGAACTCGTTTTGCGGCAAATTTGCTATAAAAGAAACTGTCTGTGACGTCAGTAAATAAATTATTACGCCTGTAAACTATTGCAGCTATCAATTCATCTGCAAACCATTGCTGTTTTGCGGTCGATATTTCCTTCAGATAAGTCATTTAGCGAGGATGTATTGCATGTTTTTAGAAATACTTGGAAGAACGTGGGATAATTACACCTATCTAATTTGCACGTGCACAACAAATGGGCGCATAAAGCAGCAACCATCTTTTTCAAAAATTCAGGGGCCAGAAGCTCTACCTTAACGGCAATAAAATATATTTTCAGCAACAAAATGCAATAAATTTGCTTACCTTGTTGTTCAGCCATCTTTCGAAATGATGGATGCAATCTTCTTTTCAAAGTTTAACGCCTGGCACACTTTCTTGAGCTGCTATATAAGCCAATCTAAAGCGTTCCCCTATGCCAGTCCGTCACCGCGGACCATTGTCACGCTCTGAATTGCTGCCAGAAACGCATTCTGGCTCTGAACAGCGTCTGATGTTTTGACAGTTGTGACGATCTCCAAATGTCACAACTCCTTAGGTTATGATTGAGAGCATTTGTACCGAACCCTCGAAAGATCAAACATTCTGTGGTGGTTCTTGCAGCAGCACTATGGCTTCTATCACAAAAGCAGCATCTGACCTCGCTGCGCCAGTACCTTTTCACATACTTTAAACAGCTGTGCAGTGTGATGCGAGCGCGCTAGCGAAAGGCAACTCATTTCCGCTCAGACAACGGTTCGGCGCATTGTGTACACTTGTAACGGTTCGCATTCTATTATGCGCGTAGAAAATGTCACCAGCTATCTGTACAAATATACGTTAAGCCCGACAGGTCTACATTCAGAGCAAGTTAAATTCCAGTACGTGGAGCAGCTGTTTACCAGCACGAAGTAAACGCAACAATCGATGGAATGTCATCCCGTTCCAACTTAGAGTTACTCTATATCCTACCGAAGGTAGCAGAGTTGCGCGTAGGTCCGCCATCTTGCCTGTCAAGCAAAGGCACCTATGCGGCGAAGCCGCACTTCATTTTTGCAGGCTGCGTGCCTAACGTATCGCCGATCGACTGTGGGCACTTTTTGGGCGCTTTTGCAACGCTTGTGAACCACTTTTCCGCCTAACTGCAAACAGAGCGCCTCAAAAAAGCTGACTAGAAAACATAGCTAACAAAATAAAAAGAAAACTGTCAGCCCTTCCACTGGGGTGGAGATGGAAGACCAGCGAAGCTGTACTATGGTGGGAATTATGTATTTTTAATTATCACTCTTAGGATGTGATGGAGTAATTGGTTATTTGAACTATTAAAGAATGAGAAATATACATGATCAGGTGTTTTTATTTATTTAGGGACAACCGGGACCATGGCCTTATGATCGCTACAGTACACCGCCATAGGGTGCACGGCAAAGGTTGGCACGTTCTTTATAAACACGTCACCAACGCCGCGCGCGTTCGGTCCGAACGCGGGCAAAACGCCGCCGCTGTCGACAACAGCTGTGTGCGTTGTTTGTGTGACCGCACACAACCACTGTCAAAACACTGGCTACGTCACGGAACGGCTAAACGCCGTTGTCAACACTTTTAGGGGAGAGGCGGACGAGAGCCCAGAGAGAGTCGGCGCACCAGGCGGCAGAGGCCGGCAGGACTAGGGTGCCTACATGCAAGCGCTGTTTTAAAACAGTGCTTGCATGTAGGCTCCCTAGGCAGGGAGGCGCACATGCGCCGCAGTCGGAGAGCGGGCACGCACACGCACAGTCTAGGGTGCGTGTGGAAGTCTAGGGTACGTGTGGAAAATTTAGAAAGGCTCGGTATTCAACATTCCCCTTAATGTCGCCTTGAACCAAAGCACAGGGAAACACCGTCCGAATAGGAGGACGCTTAAGCTTCGCCTTTAAGAGTGGAACGTGATAGCATTCAAAGGTCCCTGGCTGCTTATCAGACTTTTTTCTCGTATATTAAAATTGCAATCCGACGCTCTCACTCCTGTAGATTTTGGTTAAGTCGTACTTTACGATTTTTCTGACGGATTTTAAGGCCGTGGTGGGATGAGAGGGAGGGAGGGGAGGCGACGTTTAGCTGCGGCACCAAATGCGCATTTATATAAAAACGTTGCGAGGCGAGATGGTGCTAAATACTTCCGACGCTGTTCGACGAGTGTCCTGTTCTGACCTCGCCGAATACCTCCGAGCCGCCCCCCCCCCCCCCCCCCCAGAGGCACCGGCAACAGTCACCAATGCTGCGCGCGTTCGGTGCGAACGCGGGCAAAACGCCGATGGCGTCGACAACAGTTCTACGTGTTCCTGGTGCTGCTGCATGTCCAAGTTTACACAGCTGATAAAACTACTATCCGTATATTCCGTATAGCTCTCTACTAATTTGCTGTCGCAATTGATACTTCGCCTTTTGGGTGAAACTGCGACATTTTTTCACTTTGATGCTGTAGTGTCGAAGCTCTCTTCTTGACTGCTTCGTCATAATTGAAAATGGACCAACGATGGCCGCTCTCCACTCAGCCATACACTTTGCCACGTACGCAGACGCACATTTTGTTTAGCTGCGAAGGCGACGTTAAAAATGCGTTAGGTTGGCACAGTGCCCAACCAAGGTTGGCACAGTGCCAACAACGCTGCTGCTTGCCGACGCCGAACGCGTTGGAGTCTAGCCGCTCGATATCAATCGGCCAGCTTCGCTGTGTCTTGAGCTTTGCGGGGCCTAGTGCAAGCTTTCGCCTTTTTGTAGCGTGAGCTACACTGGCCGAGGTTGAGCAGTTTTGTGTGGCTCGATGACGTCGTCGGTGACGCCGCCGATGTCGTCAAGGCTCGCCGATTGACTGAATATCCGGTGAAACTTGGAGACGGACTTCGTAAACAATCCGTATGGATATGTGTACGACGTGTGGGAAAGACTGTGGCACATGAAAGACTTGACGCCGGTAAGTAGTGCCATTCGTGAAACATTGAGTTTAGCGGCGCCGCCTGAGTGAGGTGAAACCGTGGCGCGGGTTTGTACAACGTGCAAGAACTTTCTCGTTAAGCAGAAGATTCCATTTTTTTGGCGTTACCAATGGGTATCGTTACCCGCCCACGCCACCAGGTCTACTGGTTCTGAACGATGTGGCCCAACGCTACGTATATCCTGGCATAGCCGAGCTAAGCCACTGCAATTTTTTTTTTCTCCTGGCTCAGTGCGCCGCGGAGAGAAGAGAGGCAGTGGTCGGGAAGGCCGGGAGCTGCCGAGAAGGAGACCGCGTGCGCATGCGCGCGGTCTCATCCTCGTCCTTTGGGTTGTCATGGTTATCTCGGCTACACACCACAAATTACGGCTGGATTAAACAGTTTCGCTGTTAATATTGCTTCCGAGATCTTCCTAATGTTTGTTCACAACTTCACTCAAGCTGTAACTTCTAGTACGCTGAAACTTTACTTGTATTTTCCAATAACAACGTTCAAAAGGCAGATACAGTGCACCATACACTTGATTGTCATCTTTTGGCGCTGAGATAGTGTTGCGTGTGCTCTTTTGAACCCCAGCGGTCTGTGAGTTCCGCGGCACGAGTTTTGGGTCGCCTCGAGAGATAGCGGCGCGGCACCTCCTTGAGGCGTTTTTCGTCTTCTAGCTTAGCAGTTCGCTCCGTCTTCCGTGAGTCTTTCACGGCCTGTCGTGCCACCTTCATCCGGTTTTCCTCTCTAGCTGGGCAGCGTCCATATGGACCAGTGCACAGTATGGCGTGCTGCGCGGTGTGGTGTGGTAGGGTGTGCCGCTGCGAATGTGTACTACACCCATTTTAAGATTGTGGCTATTATCATTTCCAGCCGGTAGCCATTTAATGCTTACATCTCTCGATTACGGCAGAGCCAGCAATATTTTGTTATTTTCACTTACGGTCGGGGCCCATTCTTTTCTTTCTAAATATAAGTTGTTGGTGAACAGGATGCACGGCAGACACATATTGGTGAACAGGATGTACTCCAGACACCAATTGAAGAGAACGCAGCCGCAGGCAAGGCTAGCTAGCATCGTGACCACAGCATCAAAAAAATCACAGCATATCCACGGGGTGATTGATGACGAGTGGGCGAAGCTCCGGAGGGAATCATCGGATCTCCCGCTTAAGGGGACGCTAGCACAAACGCGTTAGAAACGTGCAGTACTCTCTAGTAAGGGGGAGCGGCCACAGCGTCTTACGCAGCCATTTACACATGCCGGAACGTGCACTGCGTTTGCCGACGCCATCACATGACTGCTGAGAGAGTATACCCCCCGTATTCATAAACGCTCCTCGACTTGAACTTGACTTGCCACCGCTTTGGGCAGCGCGTTCGAAACGCGTTGAAGGTAAGGCGGAGAGGCCACAGCGTCTTACACCAGCTTCTTACACGGGCCGTAACGCGCTAGCACAAACGCGTTAGAAACGCGCTAGAAACGCGGCCTTTCGTTAATGTTGGGTATTTATTGCCATCGTGGTGCGTGTGTCCATGTCCGCTTCGGGGCGTAGTGGGCTAACGCCGCGCGCTCGGATGCGAGGGGTCCCTGGTTCGATTCCGCGCTACGGACACAACTTCGGAATTTTTTTTTCTCATTTTTCTCAGACTGGTTACACACTACTACTACGATGACCGGGACGAACGGGTGCCGCTATAAGGAGCTTCGCCCCTAAAAGCAGCACATTTAACGCTTCCGACAGGATAGGAGCAAACACCGAGGGACAATAGAAATTAAAAAATGTGGTTGATCCCTCTTATATAGGAATCGGTATAGAACACGAAAGTGAAACGTGTCTTCACAGAAGTAGTGTAATGTTTATTGCACATTGATATATAATGTCTATTGGTGTTTTGTGGCTAAAGCGCCCTTAGGCGTTGATGCACCCACGCTGACGCCTGGTGGCACGTCTCCTCCATCACGACTACCAACGTCGATGACCATGAGCAACCGTCGTGCATATGGAAGCTGCACTACGCTGCACACGCTAGCACAACGCGAAAGACGAAGCACGTAACTGACACACTAATACAACGCGCAAGACAAAGCACGTAACTGAATCGTCACCGAGTCAAATCAGCGCCTACAGCGCGTCGTAATTGCAGCCTCCGCGATCAACTTCAGAAACATTTTCAGAGCTAATTGCGGAGGCCACGCTCCGCTGTGCTGAGTACGGTGAGCGCCACCTAGGTGGCGTTGGTAGTGCTTCTTGATGCCAGCGTCCCTTCGAATGCTGGCATCGAGGCGTCGTAGTGCTGAGACCACCGAAGCGTTCACTGTCGGTGCGCGTTAATAGACAGTTTTAGCAGAGCGTTCACGGTCCGCTCCGCTCAGACCGTCGTGTCCGAACGATTCTCACAGAGCCGCTCAGCGGAACGCTAGCGAGAGCGCTAATGCGCGTGCGCACAACGCTCATATAGGCAGCGGAACGAAGAACGCTGCCCACGGTCCGCTAGGAAGCCATTTGAGCGGAGCGTTAGGGTGCGTCTACTGGTCGCTTTGCCGTTTTACAGCCGCGCTGAGTGCGCGTGGCCGGCGTCTCTGGCAGACGCGCTTGTCAAACAAGCCAAATCACCGCAGTTCATGCAGCCAGCGGTGTGCGTGAAACGTTAGCGGAGCGGAGCGTAAGCAACGCTCTGCTAAAACTGTCTAGTGTCATAATGCAGTACTTCTCTTTTCTGCTCGTAGGCGGCGGCACCGCCCCGAGCAAGAGCGCGGGTACACGGAGGAGTGTTAGATATATAAGGCGCGTCTGTGTAGCTCTCTGCAAATGCGTTTGTGGCGCAATGGGTTAAACGCTCGGCGATCTATCGTCGCGGACCGAGAGGTCGTGGGTTCGATTTCCAAATTTTGCATGTTTGTGGAACTTTTTCTTCTGGTTTCTTTCTTTGTATTATGTTCTATGACGTATTTCCGTGACGGAAATACGTCAGTGAAGTCTTGGTGGACCCCGGCATAAAACACTTTCGTGTTAAAAAAGAATAGTTTTGGGTGAAGGCACACTTAAAGCAGAGAAACCCGTTTAAAAAACACGTTCAAGATTACATAGCTGTAGGTACGCATTACAAGAGCAAACAATGCAATCATAGAACAACTTTGTTTTACACAAGCCCTTGAGGAGAGCGCTCGGCCCCAAACGAAGTTCTCTTTCATGCACATTACGAAACATGGAAACCAGTGAGACATATTTATGGTAGTATTGAGGACGACCAAAAAAATTTAACCCGCAAACGATTTTTTACACGTAAACAAGATCGCTGATACTGCAGAATTCCTAACATGGCCGTAGGTACCATAGATATTTATTTATATCAGGCTTTCGTTCCGGTGTTTCGACCATTTCATTATAAAGGAGGTATATATATATATATATATATATATATATATATATGAAAGCGAAGAAAGGAAACCGGGGAGCCCGACTTTTATTAATCATATCATAAGAAGCCAATAAACAGTGACACCAAGGACAACATACGGGAAATTAAATGTACTTAATTGAATTAAAGCAATGATACATTAATGAAAATTGATGAAAAATAACTGGCCGCAGGTGGGGGAACGAACCCATGTCTTCGCATTACGCGTGCGATGCTCTCACCATTGAGCTACCGCGGAACCGTTTTCCCATCCACTTTCTGGGTTTTTATGACTTACAACTAGAATTAACCCTGGGAGTGTTAGCCAGCGCCAGCACTCACAAACCTAGGCAGCGGATGTGGAACATCCTTTCTGTCGCAGGCGTCACGAGTACCTGATCTTTTTGGGTGAAGGCAACTGGTCAATAAACCCACATATGCTACATGAAGGCACCAATGTTGCCGGATGCATGTTGCCGGATGCAATGCATCAATGTTGCCCTCGTTATGTAATGAACGAGAAGAAAGGGAACCGAGGGGCCCGATTTTTATTAATCATATCATATCATAACCAGATAATTTTTAATTCTAAATTATATATATATATATATATATATATATATATATATATACAAATTGAATGAGAAGAGACCAGATTTTCGTAAGTCACAACATGCAGCAACAGTTCATGACGACACGGAAAGCATAGCAGCATTCATTTATTGCTCTAATGCGGTGACATTCATTGCCCAATTCAGCCACGGTGTATCTAACTATCTATCTGTCTAACCTGTTTACGCCGCTCTTCAATTAAATAAAAAAGAGTGTTATTGCTTGCCGTCGTTATCACGGCACCCTGACCATGCCACCTTTGCACACCATTGTTACCAATGTGTCATCATCATACTGTGATCGTCATGCATTTCTTGTCATACCATCGTCATCAATCCATGGTGGCCGTTTCATTGTCATTTTTCCAGCTTCCCCACCCAACTATCCACATGTTGTCCTCGTCATGTCATCGTCGTCGTCATATACTCGTCGTCCTCCCATTGTTCTCATGCCATCATCGCTTTCCCGTAGTCATCATTATACCGTCGTCGTCATCTTAGAATCATCTCATTGTCCTCATGCCCTTGTCGCTGTGCCCATCGACGTCGTTCCTTCTTCGTTATTTCATCGTCTTCATGACCTCATGGGCAAGACCTACTCTGGCGTGTCTCATCGCTAAGTGGGCCCCTCCAGGAGACTGCGCATGTCGCATATCGTCGAAGCAATCAAAATATCAGAATTAGCTCTACATATTATGAATAAGAATCTTACGAGCACTGCTATCGGACCTGCCTTTCAGAATTCGTGCGGCCGCAACATTAAGATGTGGACGGTTTACCAGCGAAGCTGTTTAGGCGGCATACATGGGCTGCATACATTATGAAATCATACTATTCTTTCATATGGCACCACACATATGACACAAGCGTCGCCGCGGTCATCGCACCTCCCATGCATCCTCCACAACCACTGCTGCTGCCGCGCCGTCACCTTCGACGCGCGTGACGTTATAACCGCACAAGCGCAGATGATAAGTGGTTCTTGAGGGAAAGGGAAAGGTTGGCGCTATCTTCTGCAGCCCTTGAGGGAGCACGGCTCAGCGCCAAAACAAGCGCAGGCCACATGCACAGGGGCCATCGCCACATTCTTTCCCCCTCTCCCACTACCCGCCTCCAATGCTGGAGCGCCGTAGCCACCCTGCTTCCCCCTCTCCACTACCCGTCTCCATTCCTGTCCACGTGTCGTGTCCCCGATACGGACGCCAGCCGCCCAAGGTACCTCCACCCCCCCCCCCCCCCTGCTGTTTAGGCTGCATACATTATAAAATCATACATTGTTTTTCATACGGCACAATAGTTATAAAGCTCGGCTCGAAGTTCTTTTTGGAGTAATAAAGCACAGAGAAACCAACGTAAAAGTTCTAATTAAGGGTTCAACAGCGTTATAAAGACTCTCCTTGTTTTTGTACGGCCACGGTTCGGCATCGTCGCCATAAATGGGAGCCTCCAGCTGCCATCGCAGCTGTTTCGGCAGCATCCATGTTATCGCTCCCGCCTCGTTATTATTATTTTTTTTTGTGCACAATGTGCCACGCCGGCTGTACTCGCCTTTAGTACCGCACCATCAGGATCTGTCTCTGTGCCCTTTGTTCTCAATGAAGCGTTTTGGTATGCTTCGATTTCCTTCTCAAAAATGCTACACCTCTCTTCAAGCTACACTCACAAATGACGCACATCAACAGAGACAGTAGATGCTATGCAACTATGTACCATTCTGTGCAGCAGTAAACAACACGTTACATGGGCGCGTAACAAACGCCAGTAGTTTATTGTCATGTAAACACGATACGCGTAGAAGAAATTCCCAACGCGAGCCGTTGAATTTCTAGAGCAAGTGTCTTGCTATATTTCACTAGTCTGCTGCTTCCTCCGTTACATGTACAAGCACGAAAGCACAATGCGGCGTACATATATCTCACGCCTCTTGTATACACCTACGCATAATTGCCACCCAGTGTGGCAGCTATCCAGAGCATCCTCCCAAGGTGCATGGTCAAATCGCTGAGCCTTCAATACCGGGCCAACCCTCAGTCATTTCGCTGGCCAATTTACAACGCTAAGCAATGTTTTTATTGTATCAGGTGTTATATTGGCTGGACAGGGAAACAGGGAGATGACTGCAGGATGGGTGCGCGATAAGAGGACATTATTTTATTTAAGAATTGCGTTGGAAAGAAAGCCTTAAGTGAGACCCAAGATAACGGTTGCTGTGTAGACGATGACGACGACAATGAGGCCAGCGATTACGATAATGATAACGGTAGTTCGCGATGATACTAAAATCTGCGGCATTGATGATGCTATACTTGTGGGGATAATGAATAGAACACAAGGCTGATGGCAATGCGGCAGCAACAGCAACGACGATGACATCCAAGACAAAGGTAAAAGACAAAGGTAAAGGCGCAAAACGGACCACCCTTACATCCCACCACTTGCTGTCTACAGGAAAATATTCAGCATCGGCCTTTTCGACAAAATCTGTCACCATAGCAAATGGCTACGTTGGTTGCGGTAATAAACACGTAGAAAAGCATAATGAGAAACACATTATTCTTCCCTTGTGCATTGCATCTCTTGTATTTGTTATCGAGTGTTGCGCCATTTGTCTGAATAATTTTTAAATTGCTTTTGGTGTTTTTTTGTGAGTGGCGCAGTCCCATGGCTGTGTAGGGGAAAGCACGTTTCCAATATTTTTACGAATATGTTTGGTACATCTGTTTGTGTTTCTCTGTTCAAGTTTTTTGAGGTCCCTCCCAATGCTTTACCGTCATTGTACTTTATTACCCACCTTTAAGTTAATATTGATGTATATATTTTATGGCTGTTATGCCAACAAAAAGTAAAAAAGGGGCAGGGAAGAGTTTAGATGCACGAGACCTGCTATAGCTGTTCTAGCTTGACTAAATGGCCTTCAACCAGCATGTTTATATTAATAAAGCACATGACTACCTTTGTTGCGTTGGCACTTCCACAATGATGGTATTTACGGATGTCGATGCAGCAAATAAAGCGACAATATCCATTTGCATCTACCACTGCACTGAAATTGTTAAGTTATGGGGTTTTACATGCGAAAACCAGGATGTGATTATGAGGCACGCCGCAGTGGGGGACTCCGGAAAATTTGGACCACCTGGGGTTCTTTGACGTGCACCTAAATCTATGTACACGGGTGTTTTCGCATTTCGCCCCCCTCGAAATGCGGCCGCCATGGCCGGGATGCGATCCCGCAACCTACTGCTTAGCATCCGAACACCATAGCCACTAAGCAATCCCGGCGGTTATACACTGAAAATGTGACAGCCATTACGGTGAAAAAATGTCCCTCTGAAAAATGTTCCTTTCTTGCCTAACTATATCCCGCTATAACTATACTCCGAATCCAAGTACCACTGCTTCCAACTGTGCCAAGGCGGTGACAAGAATCCGAAAGACTTCGGACGCAGATGAACGATGCAACTCTTGAATAATAAACTGTTAATTAAACACAGCAAACACTGCATACAACTGTACTCCCAGAAAAATACATATTTTTAGGCTTAAAGCTATATAACTTGTGTTAAGAATCAGTATGACTCGTTCTTTGGCGAGTTAACATTTGATGAAGCCATTGTAGCGCAATTAAAACAAGGACAAAGAACAGAGGACCAGACACCACGGGTGCCACTCTCACACTTGATTTATTGTGTTACCCAAGGAAAAAACGTTCCGAGTAGAGTTACTGCATATGCTCCCCTTGGAGAGTAGAGCTGCGCGGCTGATTGAACGCGTCGCTCGCGCCCCTATTCGCCAAATGTGGTCACATGGGCAAAAAGCAGCCTTTTGAGGGAAAGCCAACGTCACGGTTGCGCCTTCACAGCCGCCCGCCGCGCCACCGTCTTCGCGAGCCTCTGTGGGCTCTGCCACGCCAGCGTATAATGTGTCATGTTGGTGTGTTGTTTAGTGCAGTTTGGATGAACATTCTGTTTGTTGCCTGTGGCGCAGCGTCAAGATAACTATACGGTGCTTCTGCGCAAAATTCTACTTAGCTTGCGTGATTTATAAAGCACGCAGCACAGATAGTTTGCAGCACTTGCTTTATCCGCAATCGTTGTTTCCTCAAGTTACCTATTTTATCTTTCAAAGCACTGTGTCAAAAACGACGCAGAACGAGCGATTTGTAGAATATTTAGAATTATTTAGAATAGTGTTTGTTGGAGTTTTCTTATATTTAAAAAGAAACAAAAACTGTTTCTGCTGATAGTGACTCACAACGAACAATTTATAGCATCAATGTTATGTAAATTCGTTCTTTCTTCGAGTTTCCATTTTTCTTTCATGTGAAAGCCTTCTTGCCGCCAACCACCCGGATTGAACGAGCAAGCACACTAGGCCCCTCAGCTGCGTCGTTTCCTGTATTCAAGAGGAGTGGCTTTCCTGCTTAACATAGATGCGTCGGTAGGCAAGTTGGCGGACATCAGGTGTCTGGTGTCTGGCGCACGTGGTGTCTGGTTCCCTGTTCTTGGTCCTTGTCCTAATTGCGCTACAGTGGTTTATTAAATGTGTTAAGAATGTATCATGGAAACAGAGTCGGTGCAGTGTGACGGGAAGGGCAGTCGAGGACGGCAGGAAACTAGATGAGGTGATGAAATTTGAAAATTTTCACGTTCAATTTGTAATCATCTAGCGCACGGCAAGCGTTATTCGAGATCGTGGGGGGAGGTCTTCGTCTCGCAGTGGACATAAAAATAGGCTCGTGATGGTGACAATGATGATGCTGTTGCTGATGATGATCGAAAGCATACAAATATACAGAGTGTAATGACGAAGTTACCACAAGTGTCGCTGTGGTCGCATGGCTCCTGAAGTGAGGGAAAGAAAGACACAGGATCGGTGTCGCTGGTTTTGCCTCGAGCTGGCGTTTGGCTGGAACTGCTCGGGGGCTCTTTGTGCTGGACCTAACGGGATTAAACGCCAATGAACCCCATATATATCAAGAATAATTCTTTGAACATGGCTGTCCTGAATTTATACCGGCTTTTCTTGTGTTGCATTTTCAGCAAAAATTATATTGTAGTTGTCAGTGCGGTGCTCGAATTGGTATGTCTCAGAATGTTGAACCAGATGTTTGTCGACTCCGAATAATAAATTTAATTCTTGCATCTTCCTACGATTTTGCATGCTTTTCATTATGTGTTGGGATCCTTGATTCGTGTTATTATTTGTGCATTTATACATTATTGGTCGAGACATAAGGAATTAGAATTATCGTGTAACGAGACCTCCATGCTTTTCAAGTCGTTCGCAGAGATTTGAATGAAATGATGTCAGCTAGATTAGTTATGATTTTTATGCTTTCTCATTCCGGACGAACGCAAATGAAAATAACAGACGTCCTACGCATCACTACCATCTCAAATGCTCTCAGAGTATAGCGCTGCCAGCTTCAACATTTGACCGTAGATACTGATTTCATCCGTTCAGCCTGCAGGCACTCGCATCACAAGTACCAGGTGCCCTGCTATAATGGCCACCCCGTCAGTGTTGTCAGGCCGCGAGCCGTAGTGATGAAATAAGCATACTCTTTTATGCAAGTACATAAAACATTCCTCATAACTGCTTGACAGTCCTCCCTATTTAGTTGAAGACAATTATTTAGGTATTCATAGCACATAAACCCCTCGCCAGAACCAAATTTCTTATTAAACATAGCCAGTTCTTATCTCACAAGCGAGTTTAGGTAGCAAATTCGAGATGTTGTGGCAGCTTAATTAGAGGAACTAGGCGGTCACTTTGTAATAATTTATAAACCACTCATGACGTCTCTTTGAAAGCTCGAGAACTTCACTTGGGCAAGTGCGGTCTGATCATGACTTAGAACTTGGTTCCAAATATTCTTTCGGTATCTATTACTTCCGGGTGTAAATTCTCACGAACGTTAAACAGAAGCAAATTATACTTCAATGTCTGACGAGGTCATCTGTGTCAACTGTTTACTACAGGCTTTTCTACAATCTCAGCCTAATTGTGCAGTCGTGCCCGACGCGTAGATCTTGCAAGGGGAGCGCGAAGTCAAGTTTCTTTCAAAAACTCTCCTTTCAACGGAAGCCTGCTCCTCACTCTTTTCTGGACGCTTTATTTCGTAATATAGCAGATTCCCATACGCGGTCGCTGTTGGCCAATATAGCTGACATCAATCAAGAAGGGTGTTTGGATCAATGCGCTTCTTCCTACTGCTACTGTGCATTACAGCGAAGCTGTTAGCCTAGCTCTAGTTTGTCGAGATTTTTAGGTCTGTGCTCACGCAAAAACAAACGGCAGCTGGGAAAGGGTTTTTTTTTTTTAGTTTCCGCAGCCTCACGCTCCTGGTATTTGCCACATCTGCTAGGTGCACGCGCAGACGGTCTGTTTGTATTTATTCCTTCCTGTGTGCAATAAACCAGTCAGTTGTTAGTTCAGCACTTGCCGTTATTTTTCAGCGCAGCTTTTCGCATGAAAATTGACCGACTCGCCCAGTTTTACATTCTATAACAAAATTGTGTTTCCTTGTATATTAGAAATACAATCCGAAGCTATCATGTCGGCAGCTGGTGTGTAAGTTGCACTTCAAGCATTTTTCGATTCAGTTAACTTTTAAACATCCATTTTGTTCAGTATAACGCTTGCACTTGGCGGTGGGCTTGGAAGAATGAGGAAGTAGACTAGGAGGAAGTAAGTCGCCTGTGGTGGTGGTGCTTGTGCAGCGTCATCTCACGTCGACAACAGCTTCGCTGTACGTCCAATTTCACAGGGTGTAATGAAGGCAGATTATATTTATTGACGCAGTTTATCAAACAGGATGATGTAAGCGAAAATATGCCTTTCGAATTGCAATAATATACGTACTTCCTGAACAAGCCGACTATCATCAGCTCACGCTTTGGCCACGCTGCTTATCTGTCTCGTAGCCATCGGGTCTCCACTAATTTCGGCTGGTTTGGAGAACTCGACTAACCTCGCGTACCACGCTAAACGTATGGTCAGACCACACGCACACTTGCCAGCGCGCGGTCGCTCCTGGCCACTGCTGGTCAGACGCCTTGGCAGACTTCGCTTCGCAATGAGCTATTGATAGCGCTTCAAACCTCGCAAGTTGGACGTGGCCACTGCCCGTCGGTCAAGCTAGTGCTGGACAAAGCCGGTCGGCACCACGTAACACAGCCAAACGGGAGCATATGGGCGCGAGAACACACACTAGCCCTGTCGCATCGCTGTCGCTTATACTGGTGGGATCAAGTTTCGCAACGTTCATAATGAGACCGAGCTGCGTGGAGATGAGCAAGTGGCACAGTTCTTACGTATACTTACGCAACTCCCAGAGGAGTTCCTGTGTGACTTTTTTGTATACAACAACTTCGGGATAGCGATTCGTCTTGCGTGACGGACGGACAGGCTTCCTAGCTAAATACGTATAGAAACGCTTACGCATTTAAGAAAGCTTAAATCTGGAGTTACGAGCCCGCGAAACCGAGCAAAAGCGTTTGAATGTACAGAAGCAGTCCAGATACTTTAATGTCCGAGTGTTCGTTGCTCGTTGGGCTGTCGATGCTTCCGGGGAGGTCTTGGCCAAAACGTGGCCGAGTTTTGAAGCATAACCTCGCAAAAACTTGGCCGAACCGAGATAATGCTAGGTGGGGTAGCCAGCTTCGCAGTTTGCCCAGTCTTCGCACCACTAGTGTGAAGCTGCCCCTAATTTTTCAAGCAAAACTTGTTGGCATTGGCGTACGAAAAAATCCAAGCCGCGCGAAAAATAAAAACATCAAATCCCCTTTCTGAAATAAAGATGGTTGAACGCGAAGCTTTCTCCATGCAAACTGAATCAAAGTTAAAGTCGAAAGCCAACGACAACGCAACGAACCCAAGAAATGCTTAGCGACCCGATGCGATGCATGCGATTTGAATTCATGTTTAGAATTGTATTTTTAGAACGTTGAAGTTGAATGAAAACACATTTCGTTAAGTTGCATAGCCTTTATTTTAGATCATGTAGCCTTTGATTACGCGCACCAAGTCACACTTTCGCGGACGACTCTACACTTGCACAGTATTGCCTTGTGATCGCAGTGGTAGACGGTCAGAGGCTCTGCCGTTGCCGATACACGGGATAATCCTTACGGGCACACTCGCACTCGCGTACGGCAGCTTCTTCTGCCATGCGCTGCACCTGTGGCTATATACCCATGGTGACAGCCGGGAATGTATTGCGTGACGCGCATACTGCAATGCAGATATATAAAGTTCATCTGGGTAGCGTGCCGTTGCAGTTCCCATTGTATCGGTACAACTGCGAATGTAAACTGTAATGTTCTATGAAATCTATATCATGCGCCATTGTTCTATTGTGTGCGCAGATGCGCATATATTTCTATTGTGTAAGTTGGTTTTCCTGCAGTTCGTTTTCGGCGCTCCCGGACGAATCAGTGAGACATAGGAAACTTCGCTTTAAAATTCCTCGTTGGGATGCGCGTTCGAACAACCGACCTCCGGGTTGCGACACCACCCCGCTAACCGATTCAGCAACTGTCGGTTCATCGTATGCGCCCTTTAAAGAGGGGTATGCTGTTGTTGTTGTTGCCTGAAAACATGGCCCGTACTATATGCATGAAGAAGTAGACGCTGGAGCGTCGTCGTCTTCCGCATCTGGCTCGCTCACTCGCTCTCGAGTAGCGGCGCTCTTCTTTGGGAGTGGCGTTCCTCTTCGGCCACCCCATCTTCGCGGCATTGTGCTCGGCGCGGAGACGGCGGGGCTTCTGTGTCGCCACGGCGGCAGCGCGGAGCTGTATAGCCCGTGGGTTGGCGCAGTGATGTCACGTCTTAGCTCCGCCTCTGCGCAGCCGCGGCGACCATTCCGCACGGCGTAGTGACGTCATGGCTCGGCAAAGCTAAGGCGAAGCGATGCGACGCGTGAAATGACGTCACGGCTCACGCAGCTGTGGCGAGACTCAGCGCGGTCAGCGCAGCTGGGGCGAAGCGTCGCTAGGCGACGCATGGGGACGTCATCGCCAGGCAGAGGTTTTCCGGCGTACACTTGACGGACCATCCTTGAGCTTAAACAGCTTCGCTAGTTCACAGGGTATGTGCTATTGCGCTTGGACCCTTTGTGCACTACTTCTAGGATCGGCCCACATTTCGGGTGTGCACCACCGTACTACCTCCAGCTTAAACAGCTTCGCTGCTAAAATAATTACAACGAAGAGAGAACGGGAACTTACCGGCACATCTGCATCAGCGAAGCAGCGCAAGAACCAGGAAAGGGAGAGGTACTTCTCTCTTCACTGTCAGTAATTTGTGCGCTGCTTAGCCTATTTACATAAATAAATACGCGACAATGTAAACGTGTAGCTCAAAATGACATCGATAATATAACTGCGGGAGTTCCATGTCTGACCTTGCAGCGGTTTGCGGGGTGCACTTGCAGTGAAATTTGCACTCGTATAAGTGACGTACTGCAGGCGCAAGTTGGAATACGCTAGCGCAAGACAGGGGTAATTGGAGATCGCAAGGAGAGGCCTTCGTCCTGCAGTGGACATAAATATAGGTTGATGATGATGATGATGATGAAGTCACGTACTACCCGATTCCAGAAATGTGACCTGCGTTGCACAAGCGGCAACCTTTCTCAGGAGCAGACACAATAAAATGCGTTTTCCATTACGTAAGGCCTTAAAAACCGCAGTGGGAAATCACTGGAAGTGCCCTCTGCAAGGTAAATATGCCTGGTAGCGAAGCTGCCATAGAAGCCCATACGCTCAAAACATGGCGGTTGATCGGCGGTTCGTGGTGCTTAGCGACATCTGTGTGAGGAGGGAACACTTCCGGCAGAAGAAAAAATAATGTGAAGCCATATCCATTAAAAGCAGAAGTGACGTCATTTTGTTCTCAAAGGCGGGAAACTTGTTTTGGTTGCCTGCCATTAGAGCTGTATATTAAATTGCCCCACCATTCAACTTAATGGGCGTTTGGAGCTTTCAGCGCAAAAAGCGATCCATGAAAAGATCAGCCATACGGGTTTCGAAATTGCACCGCTGCACAGAACATACTTTCTCATTTCTGTGGTTTTACGTGACAAAACCAGTTCTCATTATGAGGCACATACTTTATGAGGAACATACATTATGAAGAACATACTTTCTTTGGAGGCCAACGAAAGCTTTCAGTGAAGAGGGCTGGTCCTATCGTCAGGCGTCAAGCCCGTCGGCCGAAAATGACCAACCACAAAATGACTATTAATTTTTCACCAGTAAATGTTTTATTCTCTCTCTGTAACGAATCACAATAATTTTGTCTGCTACAACTTCATTTCACATTTACCCCTGATTCCACCATTGGTTATTAAAACAAAAGCCTTCAAATGACCTCGGGTTACTCACGAATACAAGTTGTTTTGTAAAACGTCTTTTTTTTCTGGAAAAAATTCATGAGCTCTTCGGCTCTGTGAAAGTGCATTACCAGCGAAACTGTTTAGCGCACGATACAGAGGTGACACAGAATTTGAATAAAGGTATGAACATATTATCCTTATTGGTGGTTATCGTGACAATAGGTACGCATATACATTGGCATACCACCTTCGTTTGTAAATCTGCCCGTCACGTAACACAATGAATGGCTCATACCCCTTTAAGCAATGGCTCATACCCCCGACAACGCGGCCTTCCCATTACGCTGACGGAAGAGAAGCGAAATTCTACGCTTGAATGATGACCGGCAACGGAGCCAATGTAGAAGAAGAAGAAGACGATGACGAACGCGTGAGAGCAGTGGCACGAGCGCGTTCGCGCGTTTGCGCCGACGGGCGCCAACAAGCCAGCTGTGGAAGACGATGGTCACATTCCCGACGCTGCTTTCGACGTCGCTCCTCGTAAATTTGGTGTTCTTCAGGCGTACGAACCACTCTCGGCCGTCCCATGGCGACGGCGGAGCAAAAATGAGACCGTAAATTCACCTATCTCTCCCCCTATAACACACGCGCGCCTGCGCGCAACGTCATACGTTCCAGCATAGGTCGTTTCAAGGACACAGGTGGTGCTATTTAGAAACTGTAAATACGAAATGTGGAGAACTACCAGCCTGCCACTTTGCCACGATTGCTACAGTTGTAATGCTATTTTACTAATTTATTACCAATTTAGCCCAAAAGTACGACTCAAAAACCAAGATTTGAAGGTTATAGCTATTCTTGTATTGTGCTGTTTCTAGAAACAGGCCTAAAGGTTTAGTTCGATATCAAATATACACCCTAAAACGCATTTGTTTCATTGTTGCAAAATATAAACGCACGTTTGAAATTGGAGAAGCCGAACGCGCCAGCACTACAAAAACTGCAAAACAAAAATATGAGGCCGGAACCAAAAACCACCGGGAAACTGAGCGCCCGTAAACGGGAATAAATTCGCCCTAAAATACGTGAAACATGAAAGATCATCGTTAACACATTTAGACGCACTTTTCGCAACTACGGTTATATAAAGGGTTACTTAATTGCAAGTACGAGTATATATTTTTGTTACTTACACGCCTAGAATGGTATCTCGAATGCCACAATGTGTACCCTCAGTCCATGACAGACTTTCGGCGATGCAGATCATCAATAGATAATGTTACTGACCTTACAACGTTCATACAAAAACAAAAATGCTTCAAGCGCACATCAGTGGCGCTCTTTCTTGATGTGAAAGTGGCATGCGATAATGCCACACGTGAAGCGATCCTCGGGTCATTGGTAGCTGTTGGAATCGGTGGCCGAATTTTTCAGTGTATCCGAGACTATTTGAACAGAAGGTCCTGCGTTGTACAGACCGACTGTCAACTATTATACGTACAGTGGCGTAACACATAGAATGATATTGAGCCCTATTCTCTTTAACGTAACTATGATTGGTCTTGCTGAAATATCACCTAAGGCAATTCATCCATCAATGAACGCTGACTATATTCGTCTTTGGTCTTCTGTGGTGACTCGTCTTCAAGTGCGTGCAAGAATTCAGTGGGCAGCCCCCCTAACTTCTTCGTATCTACGAAAAGAAGGCCTGAGTATGTCGATCGAAAATGCGCGATAATGGCGTTCAGGCGCAAACCCATGACACCGTACCCTGTTTCTTTCCGTGACCAGGTTATCCCCAGAAGTCTCACTGCTTATTAGGTGTGATTATTGACGGGGACCTTAATTGGAGTCCCCACTGCATCTACCAGAAGCCCAGGCTAATTTGGGTTGTACATATAATGAAGTTCCTGTCCGGAAAAACCTGGGGCACGTCGGTATGGTCCATGCTGCAGCTGTACATAACACTGTTTCTGGGTTTTTTACGGTACAACTTGCCGGTTTTGCCGAACAGATGCAAAGCAAATATTCGCACCCTCCAAAGTTTGCAAGGCCAGACTCTACGGACATGTCTTGGGCTACCACGATGCTCCTCAACTCATGCAACGATCATGATTGCTAGAGACTACTTGGTTCCAACGTGCATCACGGTTGACAACCTCAGAGCACACATTCGACTCCTGTGCCATGTGCCCAGTCACTACATTGCTGCTTTGCCGGCACAAAGACCTGATGCCACATTTTCCATACTTGTTGCGACACATCACGGCTGTCCTCCGTCGGGCTTTACATCAGCAGCAAGACCACTGTTACCCCTGTGGTGCCTACGACAGCCACAAGTACACCTCAGGATTCCGGGAATTACGGAGATGACCCATTGTTCCACAGTAGCTTTACGACGGTTGACATTGTCATTACTGAATGATGCATATGAACAAAGAACGCACATTTACACTGATGGGTCTCACTCATCTCCACAGGCGCTGTTATCTTCCCGGACTTACAAGTCACAATGAAGTTCAAAGTATGCCGCCTAACGACATCTACGGCAACAGAACTTGCCGCCCTAAGTGCCACGGCTAATTATATCGCACAAGCAAGACCTCGAAAGTAGGTCATTTTTTTGTGACTCCGAGGCAGCCCTTCTGAGTCTGCAGTCAGCGTTACGACGCAAGACGCATGAACGACTGGTGTTTGAGACCAGAGAAGTTCTCCATCAAGCCCTCATAAACGCACATGACATCATCTTTCAATGGCTTCCGGGTCACTGTGGCATCATCGGCATTGTCCTGGCTGATGATGTCACCCAGTATGCCCATAAAGAAACCCTGACAGTTTCTATATGCTTATCCATGACCGACGCTGTGAGGGGTCTTCGTTAACTTGCTTGAAGCAAGACTGAAACTTCATGGAACACCCTGGATCCTACACTGAATCCTACACTGAAGCTGCAGATTCCATCGAACCTCACCCACCATGATGCAACTTTACTTTGCCGCCTCTGGTTAGGGGTGGCTATTACGAAAGCCTACTCAATCCTTATTGCATTGTCCAACACACCGATCTGTGGCTCATGCGACTTGTAATGAGACGATTGAGCACTTGTTGTGTTTTGTAAGCTTTATCACATCGAACGCGCCATTCTTCGCAGTGCGTTAAACCAATTAGACACCCCTGACCATTTTAGAAGACAATGATTCTAGGACCATGGCCCCACGCGTTGCAGTCTTACAAAGCGACGCACTTATTTATTTATTTACTTATTTGTTTATTTAAATACTAATAGGGCCCAAAGACACTAGAGAAAGAAGTGGGAAAAATGGAAAGACGTGCAACTGACAACAAAAATATTACAAGGTCTCTTGTGAAGCCATCTTTAACTTGTTATCATCAGTTATGCTTGCGATTGTGGAGCGAAGCTGGTTCTATGTGACGCTATAGGAACAAAAGCATCATCACACAGTTTTGTGTGACAAGACGATAGACCAACCTTGAAACAATGATCGGTCTTTCAAGATATGTAATAAGGTGGATGAAACAGGATGTCTTTCAAATCGTGGTTATAATAATAATTTTATGAAAAATATTAAGGCGAGATGACTTTTGACGCAACGAAAGCTCAGGCAAGTTTCGGGTTTTCTTTATAGACGTGGCACTGGAATTTCGTGAATAATTCGATAAGATGAAACATGGGGCGTGATTCTGAATGACTTCAAGAGTCTGAGCGTGGTCTGAGTGGGAACTCCTACGGCGCATGCAAACTCTAATTTAGAACGTACCAATGTTTGTAACGTGTTAACTTCAGGGCCGATTGGGCATCAAAACAATTTCGACGCAGATAGCCAAGCATGCGATTTGCGTTGTTAGCTGCATATTCGACATGCGTATTCCACGAAAGATAAGAAGAAATGTCAACACTAAGGTATTTATAACTGTCAACAGATGGTAATTGAATATTATTGAGGGAGTAAGTACATGGATGAGTAGTAGTGTGGCGGGCAACTCGCATGCTTTTACATGAGCCATTGATTGCACCATTCAAATACCCTATGTAGATCGTGTTGCAGATTGACAGAATCCGCATGGTTAGTAATTTTCTGTTAAACTACACAGTCGTCTGCAAACAGTTGGACAGTTGAGGAAGAATTGCTACGATTCATGAAATCGACTGGCCTCAGTTATCGATCGCAAACGTGAAGTGTTGGGACAATCACGCGTGTTCACACTGAGAGTACATTCTTTCCTCCCTCTCCTCTTTCTTTTCTTCCATCAAGCCCCTTCCCCGTGTAGAGTAGCAAACCGGACGCGCGTCTGGGCGACCTCTCTGCCTTTCCTTTCTTCGTCTCCTCCTCCTCTTATATAATAGTAACGTAATGACGTTCGTCAAATCGGAAATAATATGATCGTTTATGGATATTTCATATGTTGCCAAAGATGACATCAAGTTTAATGAGCACATGCCTGTTTGACCAATCCACTAAAATATTATTGGAGGGAGCAAAACACAAACAGCGCAGACATTGTGTCAGCTTCATAGCTACGTTGTAGCAGAAAACTTTACTGGAACACGTTCAGCAAAGACGAAAATCACTGAGACTACACGAGCACATTGCTTTATTGCTTGAAATTTAATATTTTATCTTCTCTGCTCTTGTAAATAAAACAGACCACTTGTCAGAAGAAGATAGTACTAGGAGGTCAACATTCAAAGCCTGATTTCTTTCCTTAAACTAGGATTTCGTGTGTAGCAGAAACGCGTCCTTATCAAGATCTTAGATTTATACGACGACCTGCTCTTTAACACATCAAAGCGGAATTTTTCATTTCTGCTGCCAAGAAACATTATGTATCTAGTATCAGAAGCGAATTGGGTACTATCATTACCATCACCGTGCTCCTAATAGCAATGGAACACTTTAGCGACCTTCAGTGTCTCACTAGTTAGCGAGACCAATGTCCACCCCTCGCAAAGAAATTTCTAAAGTAAGTGAACACTTTTCAGTTATAAAGAAGAATATTTTATTCTATTGCTCGTCTCCTATCATGCACGATGGTTGTGGCAGGAATTCCTTCATTCATTTATCGCTTTCGATGGCGCCTGACTCTCACAGTAACTTAAGAGCCCCAAGTTTCAATATATGCAGCTGTCGCGACATGGCACGGAAAGGAAAAGTTTCTGTAGAAACATCGACAAGCGTGAAGTGCCTGGCATTGCATATCCACCGACCCGGAATACTAAGTACGCGACGCTCCCAGCAAACAGTACCAAGATCACTATGACGAGCATGTAAAGGTCCGTAGCTTTCCAGACGTTCACAACCACACTCGCAAAATTTACAGCGAAGTTAACAAATACGAAGAAGTACGGCACTTTCACTGGTCTCGGCACATCCCTCATTGTGCGACGAAGCCTCAGAAGGGTGAACGTTGTCAGAAGGTTGAAGACGACACCCAACAACATTACACTGTTCACTACAGACTCTAGAGAGCCAATGACGGTGAAGGCGGCGGTAAATGCCCCTCGAACTACTAGAGAGATAACGGGAACTGACGACTTCATGGAAACGAGACGCAGGACGGATGGCAGGTGGCCTCTCCTAGCGGCTGCGAAGCCAAGCCTGCTTTGGCTGAAGAATCCTGCCGATAGCGTTCCGAACGTGCTCAGTGACGCTAACAGGAGTATGATGGCGGCTCCGGCCGAACCCCAGCTTCTCTCGGCAAATGTTAGGGCTGTGGTTTCAGAGGATGCGATGGCAATGGGTTCGAGAACGACGAAGTAAGCGACATTGGTTGCGATGAACAACAGCATGACCATGACGGAGCCTAGGATCAGGGCTCGAGGAATGACCTGAGACGGATTTCGTATTTCTTCACCGAGGTTGCAGATGCTGTACCTGCGCATACAACAGAGAAAGATCAAATAGGGGTTTAAGAAACGTGTGGTATTGTCTCATCGCGGATTCAACAAAAGATCAACTACTATGGATGAAACGATTACGATTTTTGCCCAGAAAGACAGAATTGCTATTTTTTTGTACACACGTTTATGTCCCTATTCTGTAGTGGGCCTAACTTATTTTTGTTGTTGTTGAAAAAATGCTGTCTCATAGTTGTCATATTGACTCGATAAACGGTGTTAAAGTGTATGTGTCGTGTTCTCTCATGAAAGATGCAAACTTGTCTTTCGGCTTTAGTCTTCACTAAATGCTGTATTACACAGTGATCCCAGCAACGCCGGCCCTCTAGAGCTTGTAAAGTTATGAAAGCGTCGACACAGCTTAAAATTTCACTGTACTGATCTGTGCAGTAGTGGCTCATACATTTGGAATAAATTTGTAAACACATATACAACCCTACTGGACCAGTCCTGGTACACTGCTTTGCAGTCTAGTAATTTCTCCCTGTACAAATATTAAGCTGAAGTAAAAGAAATCATTTTATGGTGACCAATTTTAGATGACTGTGCGAAAATAGACCAAACACATATCAAACAGTGAAAGGGATTATTTTTCAGCCATAATATGAAACGAAGAAGAAATCAGTCTTCATAATGCATACTTTCTATAGACTTCTTACTCATAAACGTCAACGTTTAATTTCACAATTTCTAGTTACTAATTTTGTTGTAAATTATGTTTTTTCAAAATATTATTGCAAGGATATTTTTAACCATTGCATCGCCCAATTCATGGCCGATCCCTCTCAGTGGACTGAGCTCTTTCACTATAAAATTAACCAGGAAACATTAAGCACCCAACAAAACACATTCACTCAACTCGTAGGAGAGGTACAGATTGAGTAAAACTGATCTGCCATATTTATGGGTACGTCAAATATGCATAGAGGACTCGTCATATATATGTCATATGAGACTCGCCAAATACAAATATACGCATAGTCCTCAGCAATGCAGAAACAAATGGTAATTTGTACTTCCGTATCTTCCCTCAGAAACACGTAAATTCATAAAGAAAACAGGTTTATCTTTTCTCTACACCTGAATTACAGTATCTATTTGAAGAGACCGTACTTTTGATAAAGTGCAAGTAAAACAGACGCTCATATGCGTTACTTTTGTGGGCAGATTGTTACCGCTATCGCAAAACACATTGTGTAAGTTGGAGGCGTTATGAAAGCTGTCGTGATTTCGTTCGCGGTCTTTGAAGACAAGGTCCTTTTTTGGAGGCTTCAAATGTGTTTGAAAGACTTCGAATCTGGGTAAATATCTGGCGTCATGGTAAAAAAATAGCCCTTCCCGTCTCCAGAATCTCCTAGCTACGAATAAAAACTACCAAAATGTAGGTCTCAACGTGACGATATGCGATAATTAATCAGGGAGTAGGTGAAATAATGGCATAGGAGTAATTAGCACCAGTATAGTAAAAAATAACCGCGTTCCACCATAAACTACACAACATTCGGAATCAGCCTACCATGGCCGTTGGTAAAGAAAACGCGTGTAAACCAAAGTCGACGTGCAAGAATACATCGACGCACATCATGCGAATAAAAAAGCTAATGAAAGAACTCGACCTGAAGAAAGAAAATATTGAGTCCAGAAAAAAATAAGGCCTCACAAATGAGCGAAACAAATAAAGCAAACAATGCAAACATATCATGCAATTCTGCCACATTGCATCATCTATTTTCCGTGCATATAAAGCGATATTACGAGGACATTCTGCCCCATAGCGAGATCAATTCAAACTACCAGTTTCAAAAGCCGATTTTTTGGCGACAGCCATATTGACATAGGATAACAGAGCCTAAACACTGTAAAACTTTGCATATATTTGCCTAATAAACAAATATATGTGATGATTAAGACATTATTTCACTGCATAAGTTCCCCCCAGTTCTATGTCCCCTGTTTTCGCCAAAGTGAAGAGCTCCCTACAATATCACACTAGAGCTCGCCATACGAAGCATCATGACCTCCATGAGTATTGCTCTTCAAAAAAATCACTCATTCAGATCTACTTCTAATCAGAAAGCAACAGACCCTCCGTCCATGGTCATGAAGGCCGCGAAGTAGGCTGCAGTAAGGCCACTGGCAGAGACATTACCACCAAAGAAGGGCCCTCTCAGGTGATTGGTTCCTTTAAAAAAAGATTCTGCATGTAAATCTCAAGCTGTAGCCTTTATATATTCACAGGAGCTACCACCCTGAAAAATGAAAGCGATATGTTGATAACTATTTCCTGGAAAACAGTCACTTCTTGGGAGAATGACTCGGCTCCTTCAAAACATGTATCTGAATGAACTGCTTGGCTCCTAATAACCCAGAGTCCCTCTTCTAGAGGACCTACCTTTATCAAATCGAAATCAAATCGTTAAGGTTAACGTTCAAAAGCAATAAGCAGGGTAAATGAAGTGTCGTTACAGTGGAAGCTCCGGATCAATTGCGCACATTTGGGGTTGCTAACGTGCACGTAAAGTTGCTAAATACCGTTTTTGCAATCAATCATCATCGAAATGCTGCCATTGCCGCCACAAATCAAGGCTACATCCTCGTTTTCAGCAACCCAATGTCATAGCCACAGAACAACTCTGTCGAATATTGGCCCTATCAGCAAATCATTTGAAACAGCATCAAGCAAACTTAACTTTATTTGCCCGTTCTATACCTCTATAAGATGAGGTTGCGTAACTTCAAAGCTGCCATTGACAAACAAAATGAAGTTTTTCGCAGTTAGAGCTTTAAAGAAAGTGTCGGCAATATTGTGTTTCTGGCGCTTCCAATGGATTGCCTAACACAGTCCTTAGTAGTCGTCACTAAATACCGAAGTTTGCCAACTTGTTTCTAATGTTGAGATAATTAAGAAGGCAGTTGTTTCAAACAGTTATCACTTCTCGGAGCAATACATTCTGTCTGCTCCCCTTGCTTAGATGACCGTAAATGAAAGCCACTACTCGATCAAAACGCTTTTATTTATTGAAATGCTGAGCACGTTACACTTACCATTTGCGGCGGCCACAATTCCTGTGCCAATGATACAAACCAGCATCAGGATTTTGGTTACGGCAAGAATGTTCTGCAACTTCGTGGACACGCCGATTGAGATGGCATTGAGAACAGTTGCCAACGCTGCGATGGAACAAGCACTGCTGTTATCGGCTTGATGCATTTTGGCCCGATAGATGCGAACC
Organism: Dermacentor silvarum; assembly: GCF_013339745.2. Lineage (NCBI taxonomy): Eukaryota > Metazoa > Arthropoda > Arachnida > Ixodida > Ixodidae > Dermacentor > Dermacentor silvarum. Next base: position 161,646,211 of record NC_051162.1, on the reverse strand, counting down.
AACCAACATACATCAAAGCCTATCATTATTAGTTTCCCTAATCAACTTCGAGCAAAGGATAACATGGCGTAGCAGCCAACCTCTGTTCGGCCTGTAGGTATGGCTTCTTATGTCAACCCTAGCCACTTAGAGTACTCGCTCAACTGTGGCCACGGAGCTGTTTTATGCAATTGGCTCCCATAAAGCTTTTCCTCGTGAGTCTGTCTTCCTCAAGTGCTGTCTTAAATTTTTCTCAAATCTTTCCTGTGCAATATTTGTTGGACACACGTTTATTCCCCCATTCTGTAGTGGGCCTACATTGTTTTTGTTGTTGAAATGCTGTCTAATAGTTGTCATATTCACTCAAAAAACGTTTTTAAAGTGTATGTGTCGTGCTCTCTCATGAAATATACAAACTTGTCTTTAGGCTTTAGTGTTTATCTAATGCTGTATTACACAGTGATCCCTGCTACGCCGGCGCTATAAATCTTGTAAAGTTATGAAAGCATAGACACAGTTTAAAATTTGGTTGAGCTTATCTGTGTAGTAGTGGCTCATATATTTGCATCAAAGTTGTAACGTTTTAAACAACCCTTCTGTACCAGTTCTGGTGCACTGCTTTGCATTCCAGTAATTTATCCCTGTGCCAATTTTAGATGACTGTGCAAAAATAGACCAAACACAACCTAATCAGTGGAAGGGATTATTTTTCATGCATAATATGAACTGACGACGAAAGCCGTCTCCAGACTGCATACTTTCTATATGCTTCTTACACATACTGCTTCAACTGAATATGAGGTTGACAAACTTGTGCTGCAATTCTTGTGAATCACAGGACTGTACTGCTCTCTTCCTGTAATCTGTCGTTCGAAGCGTTCCGCATCTTTTTCCGCTTCATTTCTCTCCTTCTTTCCTGTTTCCTTTTAATATCTCATCCCTTTAAGCTGGCGGGCATGGTTTCCCTTTTCGAAGACAATTGCCAGCCCGCTTGTCTTGCTCGTTTCGTGGTGTTTGTGTGACTTTACATTATCATTCAGAGTAATATTACACTTACAAAGGCAGCACAAAAAATATTTTATCATCTATAACTTCCTTTTTCCACTTTTTCCTAGAAAAAAAACCTTTATGCTGCAGAGCAGAAGTACTCAGCCAAAAGAAATCGAGAAATGACTCAGGGGATTTTTGTGCAGAACACGAAATTTGCAACACTGTTTTCAAGGCCGCCTCTGCCACTTATTGGTACAAATGTCACAAAATCCTCCTGTCAGTGATATTGAAGCTCGGGCTAGTTTCTCGGAAAGTAAGACAGGCCTCCATTTTGATGTCACTCTTCTCAGGCCATTGCACTATTTGGCTCGCCAGTTTGTTTTTCGCATCTGTTTGTTTCCTCAAAACTTTGTTACAAAGAACATGTACCACACTGATGTCGATACTGAAACGACTCACTAGAGAAACTCGCTGCTACCAGCACAGTAACTGCGTACGGTGCCTCGCATGTCGGGTAGACAAGCCGCAATGCATAACTGGTGAACGTGAGCGCGTGCAGAGCAGCACACAGAGAGTCCCCCAGAACGATCCGAGTCCAGGAGTACATGAAGACTACGTAGTCACCCGGCCTGCCTAGCGTGCAGCAGGCCGCGCATATGTACGCGTACTCGCCGCCAGATGTCGGCAGCAATGCCCCCAGCTCTGCCATACAGAAGGCATCTGCGGGAAGCATTAAGTACTATGTATGCACGATGGAACATAGCATCCTTTTCAGTCCACAGCATAATACAGCACTGGATTGATCATTCGGTCGTTTAAAAAAAAGCCGGCAGATCCTACGCCCTATGGGAATTGATGTTATGCGAAGCAGTGTGAGGGGAGCCTCCATGTTAACGAAACGACCTTGAGAACACCGATCGTAGACGACTTTTTCATGACCTACATGACGTGCATCTCATGACATTCACGTCATGATTCCTCAGGAGTCCCTTTAGCTACACCTAATAGTCCTTAAGGCTGAAAGCCTTAGTCATGCTCAAGACTGTCACTTCGACCATCAACCTTAGTACCCACGTCAGAACCCATTTCGGTGGTTTCTGAGTGTTAATGTTTTTTCGCTGAGCCATTGTCATTTTTGCTGGGTCATGCTCATTACTATGTCTTCTAGCATCATCTTCACTTAGTGCCCTCGTCAGAACCCATTTCAGTGGTTTCTGAGTGTTGATCTTTTTTCGCTGAGTCGTTGTCATTTTTGTGGAGTCATGCTCATGACTATGACTTCTAGTATCACCCTTTACTGTTGATTGCACTTAGTCCCCACGTGCGAACCCATTTCAGTGGTTTTTTTAGCGTTAATGTTTTTTCGCTGGGTCATTGTCAATTTCCGCGGCTGTTTCATGACCTGCATGACACGCATGTCTTGACAATCATGTCATGGCCTATCATTTATGGTCGTCATACACTGTTGTCATACTATGCCAATTTTGGTACCTACCAAGTTAACAGAACGACCACGAGGCTACCAAGACGTAGGCAGCTATTTCATGACCTACATGACACACCGTCATGATATTCATCTCATGACCTATCATTTGTTTGTCATACACTCTTGTCATAGTATGCCAATTTTGGTAAATATCAAGTTAACGATACGACCATGAGAGCAACAATGCGTAGGCGGCCAGATAGATAGATAGATAGATAGATAGATAGATAGATAGATAGATAGATAGATAGATAGATAGATAGATAGATAGATAGATAGATAGATAGATAGATAGATAGATAGATAGATAGATACTGTCAAAGTGGCAAATGTTCGCCAAGAAATGCTTCACATTTAAAATTACAGACAGACAATGAACTGTAATAAAGGTCCGGAGGAGTACAACGCAGCGGGCCGCTCCCATGTGCATGGGGACGGGGAGGCCGAGACTCACCGCCGCGTCGTGAGCCCTCTGGACAGCCCTTAGCTGGTGCAGTAGATCGGGGCTCCCTAGCTCGGAGCTCCACTCTTCCTCGGTGAGGCCACGTAATGAGGGACACCACCAGAGCATGTGCTCTAAAGTGCTACGTTCGCCACATTCGGGGCAGTCCTGTTCAAAAGTGTTCGTGTGAGATCTGAGAGTGGATAGACTAGGATATGACATGGTCTGCAACATTCGGAGCGAGGCTGCCTGCGGCCTGGAGAGTTTCTCGCGCGAAATCACATGGTCCTGATTATGAGGCAAGAGAACAATAACATTTCTTTCTTTGCTTCTCTTAGGTATTTTGCTACGTCAGTGCTTCGTTAATTATCAATGCTCCCATGTTGGTGTATTCGTATATTAGCCTGCTCACAGATAATGGCCATGAATCCAGCGCCGAGCCACATGAGGAGACTGGCACCAGTGGATCCAGAGTTTCTGAAGACCAAGCTTGGTGACACGAATATGCCAGATCCTGTGCGCAAAACAAAATGTCCGGTGCTGGGTGTTGCTTGGAGAAAAATCTGATGAGGTAATGGAAAAAGCTAGTCCTTGACATCGACAATTGGCATTCGTAAAATAAGCATTGGAATTTCAGGAAAATGAGAAATTCGGCTTTTATAATACGTTATGTGAATGGCAAACCTGTTGGAAGCTTCAACATTTGTGTATGGTTAAGCGTCCAGCGTGAATAAACGAGCTTATAGAGCTCATGGAACGTAATCTGTGGGCCATTAAAAATGTTTCGTACCAAGAAATAGGTCGTAATGTTTGTATCCGGGAAACGTTCAGCCTACTAGTAAACTCTCCCCGCAACCCCAAAAATAGTGCACCTTTATCCAAATTAGGCTTTCTGTGCAGATTACACTGTGTTTTGCAAGACATTTGCACATTCCTAAACCAGTTGGTGATGGCAAAATCCTCACCATAGAAATTGTGCCAACGTTTCCCCTTAAGTCTTATAAAGATCCCAGAAGCCATCTATTTTGCAAGCATCATTACAGTCTATAGGACTTACCAATAATGCTGCAAATTACCACTGCGGTGGCGCTGAAGAGCCCCACTTTTCTTTTGAGTGTGGTGGCCGCGACAGTAGTGTCATCAGATGACGTCCCTGATGTGCTCTCATTCAATTCTGATGGACATTGTTTTGTGCGAACGGACCTGCTGTGCCCTATAAAATAGGTGAGACAAGTGTGTTCAGTTTCTCTCTCACCTATCGCTACACGCAAACCAGTGCATAATCACACTAATAACTTCAGATATTATACGATTATGCTCATGAACTAAAATAGCGCTGGTATTATGGGGTGCACTTAGGTATTGTTACGTCTCAAGACCGCAACGCGCATAATTTGGGTGTTGCCTCCGAGGCAGTCCTTTTCATCAGAGCAGTCCACACGGCAACAGTGCCCGTCACCGGCCATGGCAAGCTGAGCGTCACGTATATATATACGAGGGAATCACGGTTACCCGAATGATTCCCCGGTGCTTCGCCCACTCATCATCATTCACTTCGTGGATATGCGGGGATTTTTTCATTGCTCTTACTCCCAGACGTAACCATCCCTGTGGCTGAAAGGATTCCCGGCCTAAGTGCTACCCCGAGTCCCAACAGTATTGTCAATGCAATTTCATTAACAACTTACTTTTTATTGAATCAAGACCAAAATTGAGTAAACATGCCTTTATAATGCTATCCTGCTGCACAGTTTTTTATAATGAAGTAATCCTCATAATACAATATCAAAGTACTTTTCATCATTAAAATACTTCAAAGATCATGAAATATTAACAAAATATTTTAAAGATGTCACGGCAGAGCCTTTAAACTACCGTTTATTGTGAAAATAGCCTGCTGCAACATTACCTTCAACAGACATGAATCCTGGGCACTCTCTGGCCCTTGTAGCGTAAGATCTCTACGCATGGAGGTTCCTGTACTCTCAAGCCAGGCCAGTGACAGAAACCATATCGCCACGCCAAATGGGCGAATAATTTATAGCAGCGAACATGCTACTGTGTGCCCCCGAGACAAGGCTTAGCAAACAGCGAAGCTATAGCAAACACCACACATGGTCCAGCATTGCATTCACGCTGTTTTTCTGGTGTGTTTAATTCTTGTGGTCTACCCATGGCAGTCTTAGAATGAACTGAATGAGTTGCTAAACGGGCCACCCTTTCATATATGAAAGAGTAGTGACGTCACTAACTATATATATATATATATATATATATATATATATATATATATTGTCACGAGTCAACGCGAACAAGAGACAACACGTTGATTGAACAAGACGGCGGAACAGCTTAAGAATCACCAGCACAAAGGAATCTTCTTCGTCTTCGAATTACCCTGTCCCACTATTCAGAGTCAGTTAATGCACATACTGTCATCGTCGTTTAACCGTCTAGATAGAGTACGCGTCATTTGCTCTCTCTCTCTAAAAGAGCATCGCCTCGATGCTAGACAATAAAGTTCGCTTGGTGAAAATTAAAGTCGCTCGCACAGTCACTCGATGACGTAGGGCTTCATGCGCACTACGTGCACAAGTTCAGAACGGTGTTGGCGGCGCCTTGTGCAGTAAGGGCTATCTGGAACGACCTCGTATGTGACGTCACTTAGCCGACGCAGCACTTTATAGGGTCCGAAATATCGCCTCAGCAGCTTCTCAGATAGTCCCCGTTTTCGTATAGGCGTCCAGACCCATACTCTGTCACCGGTTTCGTAAGTTGCAGGCATATGATGGGCATTATAGCGACCTGCATCGTATGCTTTGCTGCTGGTGTATTCGCACGCGTGCGAGCTGCCCGGCTTCTTCTGCACGTTGCGTAAACGCATTGACATCCATGTCAATGTGGTCAGGTTAGTGTGGTAGCACGGCGTCGATCATCGTCCTTACTTCACGTCCGCCTACAAGGCTGAATGGAGTCATCCGTGTAGTTTCTTGTTTAGCCGTGTTATAAGCAAACGTGATATAAGGCAGAATCTCGTCCCAATCGTTGTGCTCTATATTCACGTACATGGAAAGCATGTCTTCGAGTGTTTTGTTCAGGCGCTCTGTTAGTCCGCTTGTTTGTGGATGGTAGACTGTTGTCTTTCGGTGACTTGTGCCACTGAGCATCAGGACGTGATCTAAAAGCGCGGCTGTGAATGCGGTGCCTCGGTCTGTTATGACGATGGTTGGTGGGCCATGTCTCAGCACAACATTCTCTATAAAAAATTGGGCCACCTCTGCTGCTGTGCCTCTCTGGATAGCTTTTGTTTCGGCGTAGCGAGTAAGATAGTCAGTCGCTACAATAACCCAGCGGTTACCACTAGTAGAGGTAGGAAGCGGACCCAAGAGGTCCATTCCGATCTGGGCAAATGGCGTTTGCGGTACTTGAACGGGTTGTAGCAAACCGGCTGGTTTTGTTGGAGGTGACTTGCGCCGCTGACAATCTAGGAAGGTCCGAACATGATGTTTCACGGCAACGGGCAGTCCTGGCCAATAATATTTTTGTCACACTCTGTTCAGTGTCCGCGTATATCCAAGATGCCCAGAAGTGACCTTGTGGCATGCTTCCTGTACTTCACTACGAAGAGCCGTAGGAACGACGAGCAAATAGCTTGATCCGCTCGATGAGAAGTTCATTTTGTATAAGGCTTTGTTCCTTAAGCAAAACGATGATAATCCTCTTGCGAAAGCTTTAGGTGCTGTCCGAGTTCGTCCGTCCAAGAAATTAATCAGGCCAAGCAACTCAGCAAATCAGGCGTCACGTTGTTGTTGTGCAATAGTAGACGTGTCGAGAAGACCGAGGAATGCTGTTTCCTCTTCATCGGTTGAAGGAGCTCACTCAATTGGTGACCGAGACAGGCAGTCAGCGTCGGTATGCCCTTTCCCCGAATTATGCAGGACCGTCATACCAAACTCTTGCAGTCTCAGGCTGCAATCGCCCGGAAGGATCTTTCAGATTTGTGAGCCAGCAAAGCGAATGATGGTCGCTGATAACGTTGAAGTGGCAACCGTACAAATTAGGGCGAAATTTTGTAACCCCCCATACCACGGCGAGACACTCTTTCTCAGTTGTAGAGTAATTTGCTTCTGCGCGTGAGAACGTTCTGCTTGCATAAGCGATCACTCTTTCTGTGTCCTCCTGGCACTGCACAAGTACAGCTACGAGAACAACATTGCTGGCATGAGTGTGAAGCATTGTCGGAGTTTTCTCGTCAAAGTGGGCAAGCACAGGGGGCGTTTGTAACCGGTTCCGCAAATCATGAAATGCAGCTTGCTGTTCGTCGCCCCCTACAAACGCAACGTCATCTTTCGTGAGGCGAGTTAACGGCGACTCAATGCGAGCAAAGTCTTCAATAAACCGCCGAAAATATGCACAGAGGCGGAGAAAGCACCTGACAGCCTTTTTATCTGAAGGAACAGGGAACTCTGCGACAGCGACACTTTTTTTAGGATCCGGGCGGATTCCCGCGTAGCTGACGACATGGCCAAGGAACTCTAGCTCCTGAAAGCAAAAGTGGCATTTCTCAGGCTTTAGGTTGAGGCCGGCGGACCGTATAGACTGCAGAACTGCTTCGAGCCGTTCGAGGTGCTCTTTAAACGTTGCGGAAAACACTATGACGTCGTCGAGATAGACTAAGCAGGTTTTCCACTTTATCCCCGAAAGCACGGTATCCATAAGCCGTTGAAAAGTAGCAGGTGCAGAGCACAAGCCGAAAGGCAAGACTTTAAATTCGTATAGTCCATCTGGCGTGACAAAAGCAGTTTTCTCACGGTCTCTCGGGTCTACTTAAATTTGCCAATACCCGCTTTTTAAGTCCATTGAAGAGAAATAACGAGCGTTTCGAAGCCTATCAAGTGAACCGTCTATGCGGGGAAGCGGATACACGTCTTTTTTTGTCACCTGATTTAGCTTTTGATATTCCACACAAAAACGCAGGCTGCCGTCCTTCTTCTTTATCAAAACTACAGGTGATGCTCAGGGGCTCTTGGAAGGCTGAATCAAATCGTCTTCAAGCATTTGGTTTATCTGCTGCTGTATCGCTTCGCGTTCTTTTGGGGCCACGGGTTTTGGTGAATCAGTCTCGCTTCGTCCTTTGTGATTATGCGGTGCTTGGTTAGGGCCGTTCGACCGACTCTTGACGTCGTCGCAAGGCAGTCGTGGAACTCGGCCAGTAGCGCAAGTCCTTCTCGCTCGCGTTGCGGTAGTGTTTACATCACGGTGTAAGAATAAGGAGAGGTGCTGACACTCTCCCCCCAACGCGCGCGGAAGCGCCGCTCGCTCGCGTCCAGATTATGTTCGGCTTGGTTGCAGCTGGTTCGGCGCCGTCGTAGAGGGCGCTGCGCTATGCGGTCCCAGCCTCGGCGGCAAGGCGCGTGCTGCCGCTGCTTCGTCTTCCTGCTTGCATGTGCGGTTGCGCTGTTTTGAAGCACGATTTTTCTTCGCGTTCGTTTCATGAGCTTGTGCTTGGGTATTCTCGCCAGGGGCCCTCGACGAAGGTGGCAGCGGCCTTCTGAGGGGCGTTTGAAATGGCTAGAAAGTGCTTCGTTCCGAACTGCAATTCTGGATACCGGACTTGTGCGGGGCGTGTGCCATTATTCAAAGCGCCGTCCGACAGCGGTCGTCTAGAGCAGTGGCGTCGTGCAAATCTGAGGGCAGACTAACGCGCCTACCGACCATGTCTGCACAGCCATTTTTCAGAGGATACGATATCGATGGCATATTGTCACGACGTCGAAAGCTCGAGGGACAAACGAAACGCATTTGTCGGCAGAGGCAGTAACAAGAACGGACGGTTTTAAAATAGCGCGCGCTAGTCACTGCTGCTTCTTCTTCTTGCTATGTTTTTCATAAGTGCCGATGTGTCTTATGCCGTCGTCATCACCGCGCTAGACACGTGGCAATATTACGCGGAGCGCTCGATAGAAGGATTCCCATCTTATTTCCAAACTGTCCAAAGAACCTCACACGGTCAAATAAACCTCGAAAGCCGCTGCGGAAGAGAGAACCTCCTGTGTGCCGCAGTAGTTTGTGCAAATTTTGCTGCATGTAAAAGATATATACTGGGTGGTTTACTTTCATGTACCAAGATTGGAAAATATGTAAATGTCACGTATCTGGACAGAACCAAGGTAATGTTGTCTGCCGTCGCTTGGAGATACTCAGATTATTTTTTTATTCCGCTTAATTACATCATTATTTTCATAATTGATTAATCAACTCTTTTAATGCTATAATTGGATAAACAGTATGAACAAGAGAATTGTACAGCAGCGTGGAAAACTCCCAGTATAACTTTCTGTTGCTCAATACGTGATACATAAAAGTATTTTCCGAGCGTGAACGAAACCCGCGAATACAGCAATATTGCCGCGCGACTGGCCGCTCGAGGCACTTTGGGTGTATTCGTGAGCTTCTTTCATGCTCGGAAAAATACTTCTACGTAGCGCGTATTGAGCAATACAAAGCTGTATCGGGAGTCTTTGATGTTGCTCTAGCATTTTCTCATTGACACTTTTAATCTAATTATAATAATTGAGAAGTTGATCAATAAATACGACTAATTATCTAGTTAGGCGAAACGTAAAAAATAACCGAGTATCTCCAAGGGACGGCAACAACATTACTATGGTTCTGTCCAGCTACGTGACATTTGCACATTTTGAAATATTTGTGCACCCTGTAAAATAGTGATGTTTTCTGTGCAGATGTGTGCCTGATTTTCAAATTTGTTCCATCCTGGCTACTGGATTTTTTTTTACAATGCGCGTGCGGTGTATATTACACGCTTGCATGATTTTATACATTTTTCCATTGTGGGAGTGTATGAGACCGCAAGCTTCTGGGATGGTTATCACCTATTAAAATTATCGAGCTGCTTCATGCACAAGTTTTTCCGTATTGTGTCTATGCAAAAAAAAGGTCTATAGGATTATTGTGTGGTGGGTGTAAGTGTATTTGTGGACAGGCTGTAGCATGCATTGTCAAACTCGCTTACATTGGCACATTCTCATATGCACTTTAAGAAAAAAGAAAGTTACCTCTTCCTTTTTAGATCCTGCAAGAGTCACTCAGTCCTCAATGGACGAAAGCCCAATGAATAATATACATGGTCTATGTTAAGTGGAATTGGAATAAAAAAGGCATTTGCTCAGATTTGCATCAGTAAACTGTGGTAGTGATGCTCTAATTCAAGATAGACGCCTGCCTTCGTCCCGCCTAATAAATTCCCATTTGAAAGAGTTTTTACATAGCTGATGTGCATTCTCATCTTATGTTCTAGCCATGAACAGCCACTTTGCTCTAGTGCATTGCATATCGGAAGCTTGCGCCGTTTCATTTCTTAATTTATATCGCGGCCACATTGAATTCGCGCAACGATGATTGAACGGTTTTCTGAGTGTGAATGGAAGCAGCGATAAGCATGAAATACATTTTCTGGTGCAGTCACTATTTTCTTTTGATCGAGGGGTAGCACGTGGGCTAACACATTCATTTTTTTATGCTTGGATAAACGGCTGGACCGGACGAAACAAATTTCGCGCGCGAGGGTAACTTCAGTGGGCTTTGAGTGCTGCCCGATTGATCCGTGTTCACGTCATCCACGCCCTGCACAAGGAACCTTCATGTTAGCGAAGCCTGGTACACTTATCACTTTAATGTGAAATAACGATTTTTTTCGCGCTTTGAGATTTACTCACTCCACTACGAACGAAAATTTTGCGGAGGCAGAGGAATGCCAAGCCGCCGGCACCGCTAAGCTGGGACCGCTGGCCACGGCGCCCTCTATCTGCTCGCAGCAGAGCTACTCGGTGCGCCCGCGCACGGCCGTACAGTCAACCACAAAAGTTTGCGGACCACGCGAGCGCGTGGCCAAGAGCCTCTTCGCGACACTTCCGCTACGTCACCAGCGATCGACAGCAGCGCTACGTTGAAGACGCATCCCTCCTTAAATCTATGGCCTGTCTATTTTCGCACTGTGCGCAAATATTTTCTACCTATCTCTTTCAACGTGACGCGCTCTTTGTTAGCCAGGGCTACTTGCTTATATTTTGAGAGCAGAATATCAGTACAAGTAAACAGACAGCGTATTCTTCGGCTGCTATCAGTTCTATTTTCGCGTAGCCACGCTGTTTTTTTTTCGTGAGTGCGTGAGTGAGCGGTGAGGCAGCCATGGGACACAGATGCTTAGTCAGTAGGCAGAATTTTTCCGTTCCTCCCCCATCGCTAAGTGACAGTAGCGGCCGGGATTTGATCGCCTGCGCCCAGGTTTTGCTGCGCAAAGCCCGAACCACCGCGCTGCTATAGTGGTTACATTTAGAAAAATAAGAAATAATCGGGTGCGATGACTCTTTTTATAACCCTTTGCGACACGGCGTCCTCGTTTGGGGACTCGAACTTCGGAGGCGCGTCCCACGCCACGTGTTTCTTCAAATGACCTAAAACTCAGTGTGCACATTCGTGTCCGCTTCCTGATGGGACAACTAGCGGTCAGATAACTTCATTGTCCTGCGTATTGCTGCAGATGATCACTTTGCTGGAGACACTACCATGTTAGACAATCGTTCGACGTGCCGCGTTCCAAGACCAACGTCAAGAGTATTTTTTTTCTCCGGTCGACACGAATACAACCGAAAAAGCAAGTGTGCATGCGTTTCGGGCCTAATAGTTGATTCTTTTTATGCAAGCATTGAAGCTGACGTATTTCAGAATAATTAGATAATGAGTTATACGCTAATTAATTTTTTTACTGAAACTCGCACAAAACAGCACATTGCTTCGTCTTCTTTCTTGGAATGTAATAGTGAGCGTCTTGAAATGATGCCATGCGCATTTGACGCATTTGCAGACAGTGCATCATAATTCATGTCTGAAGGGGATGAATTTATTCACAAGACAGAAGTGTCATGAAACATAGGTCTCTCAATGATCTAGTAGGAAGTGAAATGTCCGCCGTTTTCTAGCACCTTATTGATGCGTGTGGGCATCGACTCGTACAAAGATTCAGTAATCTCCGGTCGACCGCGCAGGCTTTCCCATTCTTGTGCGATCGCTTGCCACAGCGTATCGGCCGTGCGGCCGCGGTTGGCTCGTGTGGACAGCCGTTTCTTCAACATGCCCCAGACATTTTCTATGGGATTCAAGTCGGCGCCACATGGAGGCCACTCAAGCTGGCAAACAGCATGTTCTTCTAGCAATGACTGGACGATACGTGCTTTATGGATCGGGCTGCGGTCGTGTTGAAAAAAATAGCAGCCGTCGCTGAAGGGACCGTCCAGCGCATACGGAACGAGGTGTCTAGTGATGACGTCGCAGTACCGTGACGCAGTGAAGGGCCCTTCCAGACGCACTAGGGGACCAAGGCCATCTTTGCTGATTGCTCCCCACACGCTCACGGAACACCGTCCACTGGATAGAACACTCTGTGTGTAATTAGGCAGATATCTGCAAGAAATAGCATACAATTGGGTTCCAGCGGCGCGTCTAAAAATGTTGTGATTCCTCTTGCGTATGAACTTTATAATGCTGTTATAGAGTTGCAATAGAAAACGTGCAAACATCATTAGATAGTACTGAAAGACCCACTGGCAGCTTTTAATTAGCTTCAGAGTAAGTAGTACTATGATTATGTAGTACTATGATTATGTAGTAGTACTATGAGTAGTGGTATTATGTTTTCAACATAATACCACTACAGAAAAATCTCGTAATGTCCAAAAGCTCATCTTACGTGAAACATGTTGTGATGCAGAATTAGCTTCGTGAATTAACTGCCAATACACTGTAAACACACCTGCAGTTTAGTGGACGCCAAACCCGCTTCCGTTGGTCCCAGCGCGTGGAAAAAGTTGACTCGTCGCTAAAGATGACATCGCCCCATTTCTCTGTTGTCCAATCTTTCATTGCTGTAGCGAACATGAGTCGTTCTTGTAGCTGGCTGTCTGAGAGGCAGGGCTTCTGTGCTGCTACGAAAGACTGCAGGCCAAGCTCACTCAGCCTTCTTCTTACAGTCTCAGACGATACCGTGAGCGAGAGCGCTTCTCGGATATCCTCTGCACTTTGAAAAGGATCAGCCACGATGGCGGCCGTAATCAGGCAGTCCTCTTCCTCAGTCGTGGCCCTTGGACGCCCACTGCGCTCCATATCTGTGAATCTGTCATCGTCGCGGAAAGCTTAAATAATCCTATTCACGGCAGTCCGGCTCCTGTTGGTTCGGCGGCAGATTTCGCGCTGAGGTATTCCCTCTATAAATAAACGCACAATGTGCCTTCTTTCGTCAAGTGGAACACGCAGCGGCATCTTTCCAAATAGGCAATCACCACGTGGCCTGAAGCAAGTCTACTACGTTTTCAGCGACTGATGCGAAGATGCGCCTATGTGTGAAAGAAAATTTTCTATGCATCCGCTTTTTCTTTATTTTTGATGACAGTGAAACACCTCCCTACCCTTTCTCTCAAGACGCAGAAGCAGCAACACTCATTGGACCAAGATGCTGCCAACCAAAGTGCGCCAGTAAACGTCGCGGAAAAAAATCGTTGCAGCGCTTCGTGAAACTTATCTACCCACTGGCACACCAGTCGACAAAGGTTGCAGTGATTGCTCCAATACTGCTATCAAGCCAGATATGTGGCGGTGTTATCGCAGACAGCGCTCTGCGTCAACACAACGAACTAACAATGTCATGCACGGGAATAAAAAATTAACAGGCAGGCGAGTACCAAGAGGGCTCATATCCGGGAGAGCGCCCCTGTCGCCGCTAGGTGGCGTACCGCTAGGTGGCGCGGATAGGCAGTCTGGCACGCGCTCGCGTGGTCCGCAAACTTTTGTGGTTGACTGTACATAATCTGGACGCTCGCTCGCGCGCAGTGTCAACACCTAAATGTTCTTCCACCGTGGTTTACATCAAGCACAGGTGCTGGCTCTTGCGCATGCGCTTCTTCTAGCACTGAAAAGCACCCACGAACATCAGCGACATCGTCAAAATAGGCGACAGCCGTGCCTTTTGGTAGGTGCCATCGCTCTGTGCTAACATAGGTCAACAACAGGTTCGTGTGCCCATCGGTGACATTTACGACGCATCGTGCAACGGCGATACCGTGAGTAAATAACAAGGGATTACTTGGTCTGCAACTCCTTCACAATCAACCGGTACGTCACATGCGACCGAAACAAGGATACATGACCGAGGTAGGACGACCACGTTGTTTTCAATTAGACGACAGGCGTTGCGTTTCGGCGATAAGCAGAGAATTATATCCGGAGTCCTGTGAAACGTAACCAAGCAGTCCGGGATGTTGATTATGGCGTCGTATTTCCGTAGAAAATCCATGCCTATGAATAAATCTTTACAGCATGTTCCAAGAACGACGAAAGTTGCCACGAAGGACGAACCTCCTATTGTGACTCTCGTCGTACAGCTTCCAGCAGGCGTGAGCAGTTGGCCGCCCGCAGTCCTTATATGAGGTCCGGTCCAGGGCGTTTTTACTTTCTTAAGGCGAACGGCTAGAGCTTGACTCATTATCGAATAATCGGCACCAGTGTCGACTAGCGCTGTTGCTTGCAGTCCGTCAACTGAAACAATAATATCGGCACTCACAATTTCGCCGGTGTTAGAGTTTGTCGGCTTCAGGGCGTCTGCGGCGAGATTATTGGGGGTTTTTCATCGTCTTGTTGGCCCGCAACCATACCCCAAAGGTCGCCGCCGTTAGTTTCCCCGGCGTGGACTGGGCGACCTTCTTCCCCGGAGGTCAGCAAAAGTACGTCCACTCGGCGCAGATGAATGAGCAGGGGACGGAGAGCGTGACCGCTGGCCAAAATCAGTCTGGTGGTTGGGCTGAGAGTCGTCGTTCAGAGTGCGCGTTGCGGGAGCACCTTGAAAAGCAGCGTCGTCGCGGCGTAGCATGTGGTCGTTACTGGTGCATCGACCGTCAGGCCAGGATTCATAAGGTCGAAATGAGGCATCGGTACCAGCAATGGCGGGAGACATGGCCGATGCCTCCGCAGTGATAGCAGAGGGGGTGCCTAGTGACAGTGCGCCATACGTCCGTTCTTCGAATTTGCGGCAGCCTCGAAGGCTCGTCTTGTGGCGGTGACCAAAATGCAGCTGACGGCGGCTGGCGATAGGACGGCATCGGCACAACGGGCGGATGTCTCAAAGGTCCCTCTGTTGGTGATGACCATGGTGTGGCCCTTGGTGGCTGATGGTGCGATCATATGGGCGTCATAGCTGGTTGACGTCGGACAACGTCGGCGTAACTTAGGGGGCGCTGCTCGTGAACAGGATCGCCTGCCGAAAACGCTTGCCTAACTTCATCACGGACGATTTCAGTGACTGATGCCATGGGTGGACATACTGCCGGTGTCCAGAGCTTCTGAAGTTCTTAGCGAAGAATCTCCCGAATTAGATCACGGAGGGAGTTCTGACTGGTAACGGTCATTGCGGCGGAGTTGATAGGAGTGCTAGTGGGCAAGCGATCGTACTGCCTGCCTCTTAGATGGATTGCGCACAAGTCCGGCGAATAGTTCTTCTTTTACGCCATGCATAAGGTAGCGCAACTTCTTTTCCTCACGCATGTGAGGAATATTTGCTAATTTCATAGCAAACAAGGCCAGAAGCCAGCACACCTCTAACGGGAGTAAAGATACCAGTGCAGTCCTTCGTATCAGATGTCGGCAAGAAACGCAGCAGCACTAAGCAGCTATGGTCAGTAAAGTCCGCGAGGTTTCGCAAAGCAAGCTTCACTTTAATAATACTACTGTGCCTGCATTTACCAATACAATGTCTCTTCTTCCGTACTCAGGCCAATGTCCTTTTCCCTTTCCAGTTTCGAGTAATACACCGATGTACTAAAACCGCAGTGGGCTTGCAAAATTCAGATGGGGAGTTCTCTGGCAGCTGTGCCTACAGACGCTATTTGAAACTTGTGCGCGCATGATTCAGAGTCGCAGCATGAATAGCAATTAGAGCGCCCACAGGAAGCGAGTTAAAAAAGAAACTTACCTCTGTTCATGATGTTCCTGAAAGTTTCCTGATCTGAAAATGTCTGTGCTAGCTCAAAACTCTCTTACCATTTTAGATGCATATGACATCAGCGCCCGCAACTGAAAACAAAGCCATCGTTTCTTAGTGACATGCTTTATTGTCTCCATTCATAAGATACTAAGGAAAACAACGCTCTTCTGAGAAGTGATGTTTTCATTCAACGGTATCTACCCTCGCTCAAGCTCAACTCAAAGAACAAAGGTCTTTTGAAAGGAAAAATTGCCGTACACCCGACTGTCACACAAGGCTACAAAGGAAAGCAATACGGGTTTCCCAGAAAAAGAAGTTTCGCAGTCGAAGAAAATTTCGTCATGGCAGGGGCTCGAATCCTAGACCAACACCTTTCCGGTGCGGTCACTTTATCATCTTAGCTAACCACAGGACTAGCGGAGTGCTCGAGCAAAGCCGAACTCTCCAACAACTCCAAGCACAGAAACACATAACATGGCAAATCAGTTCCACGTACACCCGCCACCTTGCAGTTTTCCGTAGTACTCATTTGCAAAAATGGCATTTCATACCATCATTGTGACACTTCCCGCCACTTGACTTGAGATTGCGGCAAACTAAATTCGTCAAATGCAGCAGCAATCTCTCAAGTGATGTCGAAGATGTCTAAGATAGCAGAAAAGGTGGTACTTAGAGAGCAGTAAAATCCTTCGTACCTACAGCACACTGGTCATCCATGAATGCCACCAAATGGCGTTTCACGACACAACATAAATGGCTCTCTCGGGCAACTTTCAACAGCGATACTGATTACTCGCTGCACTTGAGCAGCCTATTTTAGCAGAAAACCTGCTGCACGCGTTCGCCTGTCGAATTATTTTTGATAAATGGCCATACATCAGCAAAATGTGGTCGCCGACGGTAAAGCCACACCGCTCTCCAACTGCTTCCATTTTCGACACGGCACACGGCACACAGCTGTTCATTACGAGCTCGCAAAGCTTTAGCAAACGTTACCGCTTTTCACAAGTGCTCCACTGTCCACATGCACAATTTAGCAGCTTCAATGTAGGTTCCAGGTGCTGCAGACGACAGTTCCATAAAATCGGGGTGTTCCACGAAGTTTCAGTCATGGTTTGAGCATTTTCAAATCATTAAACTGCTTCTTCTTTTTTGAGCAAGTAAACGAAGACCCCTCGCAGTTTCTGTTCTTGATAAGGGTGGCGGCAACCGAGGGGCCGCAGCGGAGCGCCAGAACAATAGGGCCCGCGTTACAAGCTTCTATAAGAGAACTGCCCATGCCGTGCATGCGCATCGAGCACACTCACCTATGTATCGCGCATCAAGCACGAGCATCGAGCACGTTCCAGCATGTGCGCTGCCAAAAGGACATGGCTGTAGTGGTAATGGTAAAAGTAATGGCCTTCTTCGGCATATCGGCAGGCTCGACAGCGATTTGGGGATACGCTTTCACGAGGTCCACTTTGCTAAAGATCTTCCATTCTTCCAAGTGGCCCGGTGAAATCTTGGATCTGTGGAAGGGGTAGCAATCGGGCGTTGAGCGCCCGGTAGTCGCCGCAGGGGCAACCGTCACCCGTTTCGTTCTTGGGCACCAGATGGACTCGGGATGCCCAAGTGCTGGACGAAGGACGAATAATACCCAGCGGGAGCATGTGATCAAATTGACGTTTAGCAAAGGCCATACACTCACCGAAGAGGCAGCGCGGACGACCTGCGACGGGTGGACCACGTGTTACAATGTGGTGGGTTACGCTGTGCTAACGACGTTACGACGTCACTAACGGCGCCGTCAGTTACGTCGTTCTCCACGTCGTACAAAAGCGCGCGCGCCATTGGCAGCGCCATCAGTGACATCGTTCTCTGCGTCGTACATGCTCTGCCCACAATGCCGGCTCCTCGGCTCGCCGTTGCCGCATGCGTTCGATATCTCGAGTATCTCGATATCTCGGAAATCCGCTAGGTGGAGATAAGTAATTGAAGGGAAACTGAGACATCCACTAAAATGTAGCAATTTCCTACAATGGAAACCCAACCGGGTTCCTCGAAAGAAAGCCTCGCAGTTGAACCCGGTTGGGTTTCCATTGTAGCAAATTGCTACATTTGGGTGGATGTCTCAGTTACCCTTTAATTACTTATCTCCACCTAGCGGATTTCCGCTGAACTATAACATCAAACACTTGCCTTTGCTTCGAGTTGTCGACAAATTCGACTTCGCCCTGCCATCTGCTAGCCGCTTGGTTAGCTCAGATGGTAGAGCGGCTGCCCTGGAAAGGCGGTGGTCCCGGGTTCGAGTCCCGGACCAGGACGAATTTTCCTTCAACTGCGAGGCTTTCTTTCGAGGAACCCGGTTGGGTTTCCATTGTTGCAAATTGCTACATTTGGGTGGATGTCTGAGTTTCCCTTTAATTACTTATCTCCACCTAGCGGGTTTCCACTGAACTATAACATCAAACACTTGCCTTTGCTTCGAGTTGTCGACAAATTCGACTTCGCCCTGCCATCTGCTAGCCGCCTGGTTAGCTCAGATGGTAGAGCGGCTGCCCCGGAAAGGCGGTGGTCCCGGGTTCGAGTCTCGGACCAGGACGAATTTTTCTTCAACTGCGAGGCTTTCTTTCGAGGAACCCGACCCTCCCCCCCCCCCACTCTCTCATGGCCACTCCCTCATCCCGGGCATGGAATAATATCCTCGCCGGGACCAGCCTGCAGTATCAGCTCCGGGCCGTGGACAGAGCCGGGGAGGTGGCTGTCAGACACGACCTGACAGACTACCTCCCCCCTTGAATGACACCTATTGTCGAATAAAGTTGTACCTACCTACCTTTCGAGGAACCAGGTTGGGTTTCTATTGTAGCAAATTGCTACATTTGGATGGATGTCTCAGTTTCCCTTTAATTACTTATCTCCACCTAGCGGATTTCCGCTGAACTATAACATCAAACATTAGTCTTCTTGTATGGCGCTCAGCTTCTCCTTGTGTTTAGTGAATGGCATTGGGGTCGTCTTGGTTTGTTCAAGTATAGCGTAAGGCGTATAATAGAGTAGCCGAAATATAAATAGAAGAAAAGCCAAACTAATCCAGCAATAAGAAGCTAAATGGCTATTTCGTAGAGACCGTCTGCTAAGTCCATATAGGTAAGATGGAGGAAGAACAGTCAAATATTTCCACTTCACCAGCGAGTGGTGGAATTTCCACAAACGAATAAAACATGTCTCATCAACCAGATGAGGCATGTGTCTGCTGCAGCAAAAAACCAGAGACCAATGAGCACATCCTCTTGGAATGCGAAAGGATTAACCCAACGAAACCCGTAGGTAACGTACACCTTCCAGAAACGCTTGGGTTTAAGGTGTATGGAAGCAGCAACCGGTCAGCAGTCGAGATAAGCAGGAGACGTGTTAAAGTATTGGTGGGAAAAAACGTAAGATGAGATTGATATGATTGGATCCGTTACAGGCATAGGTAGCGGTACGAGGTAGATAGAAAAGTTTGAGGAAGATAAAACTGATTAAGCTGATGTATACGACAATGTTTGAAAAGACGCATGTATAAGATACCTAATCAACTCAAGCATGCTAGGTGACTATTCGACACCGCCCCGTTTCAAAGGAGATGCATATAAATAATCAACATAGTCATGACTACGACTCACTGTTTTTTCTCGAAACATGACTTTTCCCTCCCATCTGCGAATGATCTTTCTAACAAACACTACACGAAGGAAGGCTTATGGTGTGCACTACATCTCGCCAAGTATCACGTCCCTGCTTCGCGTTACGGGCGGAACAGAAATATTTTTTTATTTTGCGCCTGCTCCGAATAACCCCGATGCGCAGCGTTATAGTGACCCAACATGACGACGACATAATGACGACGATGACATGACAACCGTGTGAAGACAGTTGTATGACGATGACAATGGCTGAATGATGATCACGAAGCCTGTGTGAGGACGACGGCGTAACAAGAGTCGGATGATGAAGCTGTAGTTACGACGGTGGAACGGCCATGGCGACATCATGACGGTGGTGTGAGAACAAACAATTACTGCATGACGGCTATGGAGGGACAGCGACGGCCTCACGAAAGGAGCACGATAAAACTGGATCAACGATGTAACGACCATAACTTCATTACGACAACGAGCAAATACCCAGTGGCGCAAGCTACTAGACAGCTTGGTCTACTGGATTGGCGTAGAAGGTTTGACGCTATGGCGAAATCATATCACGAAGTTGAAATGACGAGGATGGATCGGCCAAGACGGCGTGACGAGCACATAACTAGTGGCCCAACCTGGAAGAAAACACGAGGGACTGAGTCGGTGTAAGAGCACGGACGCACGGACGGACGGGTGGGTGGGCGGGCAGACGGGCTTCTTCATAACTGCGTTAGCATTCTTAGGGTGCGTCACGCACATTCTGTCGGCTCTCTATCTAGGTTTGTATCTATGTATCTATCCGTGGTTCTCCACAAGAAAAGTAGAAAGTTACCTATCAACAAAGGGGTCAGGAAAGGAGAGACAATCTCTCCAATGCCCTTCACTGCATGCTTAGAAGGAGTATTCAAGCTATCAGACTGGAAAGGCTTAGGAGTGAGGATCAACGGCGAATATCTCAGCAACCTTCGGTTTGCAGATGACATTCTCCTGCTCAGCAACACTGGGGAGGAATTGCAACAAATGATTGAGGACCTTAACCGAGAACGTGTGAAAGTGGGATTGAAGATTAATATGCAGAAAACAAAGGTAATGTTCAATAGCCTGGCAAGGGAACAAGAATTTCTTGTCGGCAGTCACCCTCTAGTTTCTGTAAATGAGTACGCTTATCGAGGCCAATGACTCACAGGGGACCCTGATCATGATAAGGAAATTTACAGAAGAATGAAATTGGGGCTGAGTGCATATAGCAGGCATTGCCAAATCCTGACTGGGAGCTTACCACTGTCGTTTAAAATAAAAGTGTACAATCACTGTATTCCACCGGTGCTAACATACGGGGCAAAAACTTGGAGATTAACAAAGAAGCTCGGAGGAGCTTAAGGACCGGACGAAGAGCGATGGAACTAAAAATGTTAGGCCTAACGTTAAGAGACAGGAAGAGA
This sequence comes from Dermacentor silvarum, assembly GCF_013339745.2. NCBI lineage: Eukaryota > Metazoa > Arthropoda > Arachnida > Ixodida > Ixodidae > Dermacentor > Dermacentor silvarum. The sequence goes on along the minus strand of NC_051162.1, from coordinate 161,625,162 downwards.
GCTGTGTTGATCAGAGAGCAAACTTTATAGCTGATATTGCAGCTCACATTAAGAGAAAGAAATGGAGCTGGGAAGGCCATGTATTGCGGAGTGTAGAAAACCGTTGGACCATTAGAGTTACAGAACGGGTTTAAAGAGAAGGGAAGCGCTGTCGAGGATGGCAGAAAACTAGGTGGGATGATGAAGTTAGGAAAGCAACTTGGGGGTGCTAGAGCATGTGGCAATGCGTACAGCTCCCTGCATTTTTAACTATATCGCGCGAGAGCACTATAATATGGTCGTACATTGTCCTGAAAGGCGCATCACATTAGACGACTCGTGCACAGGAAATTGCTTAGTGCACTTGATACTACTTCTGCCGGTCTCGCTGATTATCGCCGCTTAAAGGCGCTAAAATGACGCGGGATGGACGCCCCTGCGATATACTCGTAGTTAAAAATGCGGGAGGCTGTACATATTGGCCCGTCTTTAACGAAACTCTTTCACACCAGTATGGGTCAATCTGGAGGCGGGATTGGGGAAGCACCCTTGTTCAATTAAACACTTTGGCGTCAACTTAAACATTTGCACTTTGATATTGAAACTCTTTGACGCTGACTATCAAACATGCTCCGTTCGACCAATTCCTTAGGAGTGTTTACACGTTAAGCATGTGCAAAAGAAAGACAACACACTTCAGCTTGAGTGCTTCAATGGGTGCACCGTCTATCTCGTTGAAAGTTAACGGATGAGCACAAGGTTGGGGGTTCGATTCGCAGCCGCCACGGCGCCGCATTCAGATCAAGGTGAAACGCAAGATCGCTCGTGTACGTAAATTAGGTGCACGTTAATAAACCCTAGGTGATCAAAACTAATCCGAAGCCCTCCAGTACAGCATACCTCATAATGCGCTGTGCAGTTACGGGACGTTAAACAGTAGAACAACAAAATAATTCATTTATGTTTTGTGTACACCATGGTGGTGTCTGCCAAAAGATGCACAGAGCTAATAAGCAACCGTTTCTCTAGTTCCTGTGAGAATCGCGATAACCACCGTGGTGCCATTCAATAAGGCGCGCATGCGTTTTTTTAAAAAAGCTGCACCAGATGTCTATGAATATAACAGGTGTTGAGTTTCAGAACAAATAGCAAGACATGCATGCCCATAATTTGCTTATTTTTCAGGCTTAATAGAAAGACCATGACTTGAGAGCTTTGCCAGCTTTGCCATAGTCAGGGCCGGGCGTCGGATGATATCATACTCGCATTTGCATCAGAGAAATGCAGGCTATGATAGCTGCGCGCACATTCTTGAACAGTGACATCTTGCAAGAGTTTCGGCAGTTGAACTTCATCCGCTCTGCTAAAACGAGACAAATTTGTTTGCCAGTACCTCTCCAGGCGCCACATATCCTCAAGCAAAGAGCACACTCCTACGATATAGACGCGTAGTCGCTGACGCAGGAAATCCTGATGATTATGTGTATTTCTTTAAAGAATGTTTTCACCAGTTCTCTGCTACCCTGCACTTTTGACTTAATCCTGCAAGCAGCAGCTGTCTTTCTCTAACGCCATCAGGAACATTTCGTCGGCTACAACGCCATTTGGCACTCGACACTGACTGCCGCATTGGTTATTAAAACAAAAGCGCCCTGTGGTTCCTCACGAACACCAGTTCTTCGACAAAACTTTGGTTTTTACAAATAAAGTATTTGCCTGAAAATACACTCTATGAAATATGCCGGGGAAAACTGGTGTAACTGCACAGTTCGTCCTAAAAAGGACGCTTTCGTCCCTCAGGGGACCAACTGAAGGAGTGTGCGTGCCGTGGGCAAATTTCGAAGAGTAAGTGTTTAGTCGCTGGTCCGAAAGAGAGCAACGGGAGGACGAACGGAAACACTTACTCCCCATGCACTCTGCTGTTTTCGTCCGTGTCGTGGTGTGATGTGGCTAAAACGGTATTTTCTATAAATCGTGAATCGTTCGAACTTCGTGCACTGTCTATTTAACATTCAGAGCAGCACATTGGCTCTTCGTGATAAATTGCGCTAAATTTAGAAGGTGTAATATGAAGAGCCATGCACTTCGTGTACACCATAATTAGACGATACACATTACACGCGCAAGTCATTGATGCACTGCCAGATTTTCTTTGCCAATAGTACCTAAGTTGCTTCCGTTCCAAGGAGATTACACACTTAACTGAAGTTATGTGTAGCTCAAGTGGGCTACGCGAAGCGACAGAGAAGTTAGCCCTCCCTGTCGTCTTGCTTGCGCCGTTTGCGCTCGCTACACGTCCATCACCGTAATGTCTCAGTTTAAATCATCCTAAGAATAATCGGGCAGCTTTCTTTTTGCATTTGCTTATGGTTGCATGTACACGCAACGTTAGACTCTCCCCGCATAGCATACGCGAAATGCCAAGTCTTATGTTTCGCCACCCGCCGTAGTTGCTTAGTTGCTATGGTGTTTGGCTGTTAAACACTTGCCGTTGATTAAAGCTTTTTTATATGTCAATAATCATTTTGCGGAAAGAAGAGTTCTGAAGAAAACTGACCCGTGATATTTATTTTAGAGTGATCAGCCCCTCAAGAGAACGGGCGTCAGTTTGAACTGCATCTATCCGGATGCCACGGAAACTCCACTTCTGAAAGTACTGCTGGATTCATGCGAAAAAGGCGGCCCTGAGGCCATGACTGTTGATGATTATTTCAAGCAGAGCATACTCGAGTACGCGCTATGCATCATTCTTTCAGTTAATAACACGACCGGCGGGGTTGCTCAGTGGCTATTGTGTTGGGCTGCTGAGCACAAGGTCGCGGGATCGAATCCCGGCTATGGCGGCCGCATTTCAATGGCGGCGAAATGGGAAAACACCCGTGTACATAGATTTAGGTGCACGTTAAAGAACCCCAGGTTGTCGAAATTTCCTGGAGTCCCCCACTACGGAGTGCCTCATAATCAGATGGTGGGTTTTGCACGTAAAACCCCATAATTATTTTTATGTATTGCTTTGGAATGCTTAAATTTGCCTGGGTATCCTTTAGAGTGTACGAATTATATATGACACTCTTATTCATCATCCGCGTCGCTAAATCACGGCAATAACTCCTCCACTTAGAGGCAACAACCACTAGAGAGAGAGAGAGAGAGGTTTATTTGCAGAAAAGCAGGGAGGTCGGCTTGAGCGTTAGTTTGCTCTGGCCTGCTACTCTACACTGGGGAAGGGGGGGGGGGATAAAAAGAGCGATGAATGACGATGATAAGATTAGGAGGTGCGTATATACATGTCCATCACGTGTATATCATACTAGAGTCGTGCATTGAATCCAGTGGCTTGAAGGAAGGCTATAGGCGCTTCGATGACGACAGCTGCGCTGTTGGCGTCAGGCCAAGGACCTATTACAATCTCGTCAAATATTGGTCTTTTAGTCACTGGTTGAATAGTAGACGTGAGGCTCTGACGTTCTCGCGCGTTAGCTTGTCATGAGCAAAAAAATGTCGCAGTTTCGCCCGAAAGGCGAAGCATCGATTGCGATAGCAAATTAGTAGGGTGCTATTCGGAGCAGAGATAGTAGTTTTATCGGCTGCATAAACTTGGCCACATTGGCTTACTAACTAAATTAACAGTCGTGGTGTCAGCGCGCACAAGCAAACATGAATAGATCACACTGAATGACCGCAGCCAACGACTGTCAAAACGCTGGCAGCAAGCGCAAGTTCGCGCGGTCTATCGCTTCAACGGAAACTGAGCTGCAAATGCACAGCCCATACAAAGGTCAGAGCCGTGTGGAGATAAGAGACGGTGCGGGCGACCGCCGGGCAGAGATGTTGTTGGCAGAGGAGAAGCTGCCCCCCCCCCTCCCCCCCTCTTCCCGTTTCTTGCTTTCGCGTGGGAGATTGAGCGGTAAGATACGCCTTTGGCGCCGGAGCACAGCGCCGCCCCGTCTCCCTCCCTCCCATACCCCAACGGCCTTTCGCGGGACGGTCGCGTTTGCTTTCCGCCGTGCGTTCGCCCTCCGTGATAGCGCCCGTCCCCCGCGCGCTTTCGGTCGCGCATACGGCGCGCGGCGACGATTTTATCGCCCTTGGAATCTATACGAAACCTCACGGCGACGGCGACGGCAGAAATCCGGTTGAAGTGTCCATATAATTGCTATCGCAATAATATGTGTTCGAGAACAACCCCTAAATTTTCGGACTTGCAAGTAGCCACCCTGCAAAATTTTCCATTTGTAAAACTAGTCAATTCTTCACGAGTGGCTCGCAAGAGAAGTAGGTTTTGAAGAAAAAAACGCAAAAAAAATAAAGGGAGTTCCGCCATTACCACTCGCCGAAAGTGGTGCATGACATAGACGGCACGACTCCTTGGCGTGACCTCTGAGATTAGGCAACCCCTGTGGCTCCCTGAAAAAATATCGGATGCGACCTACTGTCACTGCTGCTGGGACTGCTGTGCCGCGACGGCCGCTAACCACCAGGTCCACACGTCGTCTGCTTAGGCTCTGTTTAGAAACTGCTCATATTAAATTTAAGCAATTACCAGCGTGCCGCTTTGTCCCAATATCTTTAGTTGTAAGGCTAGTTTACTCAGTTATTACCAATCTAGATCAATCAAGCGCGATTAGGAACTATGAAGCAAGATTTGAAGGGTACGACTACACTTTTATTTTGCTGTTTCTAGAAAAAGCCCAAAAAGTTTAATTCGACATCAAATATATCCCTAAAAAACGCATTTATTCCATTGTTGCAAAATGTGAAAGCACGTTTGAAAGCGGAGAACACTGCTTATTTTGCATCGATAAAAAAACAGAATTACAATGCCAGAACCAAAAACCGACGATGGACCTAGCGCCCGTAAGCGTGAATAAATTAGCCCTAAAATACGTGAAACATGAACCATCATCGTGAACAGATTTAGACACACTTTTGGTCCCCAGTGTTATATAGAAGGTCACTTTATTGCAAGTTTATAAATAGTAACGTTAGGCCTAACTTAAGGCCTAACGTGAAGAGACATGAAGAGAGCGGTGTAGATCAGAGAGCAAACAGGGAGAGCCAATATTCTAGCTGCCATTTATTTATTTATTTATTCATTTATTTATTTATTGATTATTTATTTATTTATTACAAAAACCCGCATTCGCTCCAAGAGCATTACAGCGGGGGGGGGGGGGGGATATAGACATATTTATACATTTGTGGATGCAAACATTAAACACAGTGTCACACAAGCGAAACAAGGCTTTACAAGCAGGTAAACAAAGGCAATAGATCACTAGTATCTAGGTATGATACCCGTATAAAACAAAACAAGTACAGAAGTACAGTACAGCAAACAAAATAAAATTTATTACAAGAAATGGAGCTGGGCAGGCCATGTAATGCGTAGGGTAGATAACTGATGGACCATTAGAGTTACAGAATGGGTCCCAAGAGAAGGGAAGCGCAGTCGAGGACCGCAGAAAACTAGGTGGGTTGATGAAGTTAGGAAATATGGAGGCCCAAGTTGGAATCAGCTAGCGCAAGGCAGGGGTAATTGGAGATCGCAGGGAGAGGCCTTCGTCCTGCAGTGGACATAAAGATAGGCGTAAGATAATGATGACGATATAGTAACGTTATGACAATCGTCTTATTGGAATGAATGTTATCGTTTATGCCTATTTTGTACACCGCCCGAAGATGACGTTAAGTTTATTGAGGACATTCCTGTTTCACCTATTCCCCTAAAATATTATTGGAGAGAGCACAACAAAAACAACAAGGACACCTTTCTGTCAGCTTCAGTGGTACCTTGTACTGTAAACTTTAACTGGGACACCTTAAGCATGGATAAAAATCATAGATACTATACGAGCACATTGCTTTTTTACTTAAAATTTTGCGTTTTATCTCCTCTGCTCTTAGTAAATCAAAGATATCGTTTGTCAGAAGAAGATAGCACCTAGAGGACAATATTCACAACCTGATTTCTGTGCGTAAAGTAAAGCACTGCACGGGCCGATTTTTTCAGCCCGGGCCCGACCCGGGCCCGATTTTACATCGGGCGGCCCGCCCGAGCCCGACCAAAAGTTTTATGGCGTGACCCGGGCCCGGCCCGGGCCCGGAAATAATCTACGTTAATCGCGCGGCCCGGCCCGCCGCCCCTTTACCTTAGACCCGAACCCGGCCCGAGACCGAAAAAGACCACCGAGTGGCATTAAAAAAATAAAATAAAGAAGAGAATGAAAGGAATTTATTCTTAAGGCATAAATACATGTAATATGCAATTATGAACACAATTTGAGCGGTCTGAACGCTGATACCAGCGTGCGAACTAGTACGAATGACCCTGCCGGGCAGTATCGCCAGCTGTTTCCAACGGCGCGACTTTGATACCGCCCAATCCACTTCTATCGCCACGCCGCCACAGTATTTTTTCGACGTCGGGTGCCTCAGTGCAAAGCATGCGACGCCCCAGCCACTCGTTCCACTCAACTGTATTCTAGTTCACTCTAGCCGAAACGCAGCCACGACAGGTCGTGAGCGCAGCGCATGGATGGAGTAAATGGAGAAAGAAAGCTTCTCGTTCCTCCATGGTGCAGCGTAATGAGCTGCTGCTAGGCGGCTGGTTGAGAACATGCGTGCAATCATGGATGCCCGCAGTGCCATATTTCAGCCGCGTGACGAATTATCTTATCTTACCAGTCCTCGTTTTACCAATTCGCCTTTGAAGAATCAGCAAATCGCGAATGTGCTTACACCACGCTGAAAGCATTAATTACATTGATTTAGGTAAGGAATACAATGGCATCCTTTAGTTTGAGGCGACTTCAGTCTCTGGACTTTTAAATTCTGTTGAAACAGTGCAAAATATGATGGAAGAAGAAAAGGGAACTACGCAGGAATAGCAGTGCTAGCTTCCAGCTGCGCCGGGGCAACATGTTTTTCAGAGTCGAGACTCGTGAGGATAACTCGCTGCAACATGCACCACCAGAAAGTCCGAGCCCGGCCCGGGCCCGGGCCAAAAAGCCCATGCCGTGCCCAAGCCCGGCCCGAGTCCGTGAAAAAACTGCCTACCAGGCCCGACCCGGCCCACGGGCCGCGCCGGGCCCGGGCTTTCGGGTAAGCCCGAGCCCGTGCAGTGCTCTAGCGTACACCAGGATTAGGTGTGTTGCAGAAACGTGTCATTATCGGGCGCTTAGACTTGTACGAGCAACAGCTCTTTGACACTTCAAAGCGCAATTTTCAAATTCCGCTGTCAAGATACATTCTGTATATAGCAATATCTAGCAATCAGAGGCGATTTATGTGCTATCATTACCATTAATATATTCCTAATGGCAATGGAACACTTTACCCACCGTGAATGCTTCACTAGGTAGCGGGACCAATTTTCGCTGCTCGTAGAGAAATTTCTAAAGTATGTGAAAACTTTTGAGTTTTAAAGTAAAGGATTTAATTCAATTGCTCGTCTCTTATCATGCACGATAGTTGTGTCAGCAAGTCCTTCAATTCATTCATTTATCGCTTTCGATGGCGCCTGACTCTCACAGTAACTTAAGAGCCCTAAGTTTCAATATATGCAGCTGTCGCGACATGGCACGGAAAGGAAAAGTTTCTGTAGAAACATCGACAAGCGTAAAGTGCCTGGCATTGCATATCCGCAGACCAGGAATACTAAGTACGCGACGCTCCCAGCAAACAGTACCAAGATCATTATGACGAGCATGTAAAGGTCCGCAGCTTTCCAGACGTTCACAACCACACTCGCAAAATTTACAGCGAAGTTAACAAATATGAAGAAGTACGGCACTTTCACTGGTCTCGGCACATCCCTCATTGTGCGACGAAGCCTCAGAAGGGTGAACGTTGTCAGGAGGTTGAATACGACACACAACAGCATTACGCTGTTCACTACAGACTCTAGAGAGCCAATGACGGTGAAGGCGGCGGTAAATGCGCCTCGAACAACTAGAGAGATAACGGGAACTGACGACTTCATGGAAACAAGACGCAGAGCGGATGGCAGGTGGCCTCTCCTAGCGGCTGCGAAGCCAAGCCTGCTTTGGCTGAAGAATCCAGCCGATAGCGTTCCGAACATGCTGAGTGATGCCAACAGGAGAATAATGGCAGCTCCGGCCGGACCCCAGCTCTTCGCGGCGAATGTTAGGGCTGTGGTCTCAGAGGATGTGATGGCAGTGGGTTCGAGAACGACGAAGTAAGCGACATTGGTTGCGATGAACAACAGCATGACCATGACGGAGCCTAGGATCAGTGCTCGAGGAATGACCTGTGACGGATTTCGTATTTCTTCACCGAGGTTGCAGATGCTGTACCTGCGCATACAACAGAGAAAGATCAAATAGGGGTTGGAGAAACGTGTGGTATTGTCTCCCCGCGGATTCAAAAGTGCAGCTAATGTGGATAAAAGGTTTACTATTTTTCCCGGAAATACATAATTGCTAATTTTTTGCACGTATGTTTATTTCCCTATTCTGTGATGGGCCTACATTATTTTTTGTTGTTGAATAAATGCTGTCTCAGAGTTGTTACATTGAACGATAAACGTTTTAAAAGTGTATGTGTCGGCCTGTCTCCTGAAAGATGCAAACTTGTCTTTAGACTTTTTGGTTCAGCTTAATGCTCTATTACTCAGTGATCTCAGTTGCGCCGGTGCTCTGTAAATTGTAAAGTTTTGAAAGCATGGACACAGCTTAAAATTTGGTTGTACTTATCCGTGCAGTAGTAGCTCATATATTTGCATTAAATTTGTAAAGTTTTAAACAGCCCTTCTGTAGCAGTCCTGGTGCGCTGCTTTGTAATCTGGTAATTTCTCCCTAGACAAATTTTAAGCTGAAATAAAAGAAGTCACTTTATCTGATTATTTTAGATGACTGTGCGAAAATAGACCAAACACATCCTAAGCAGTGGAGGGGGTGAGTTTTCAGGAATATTATGAAATGAAGAACAAAACAGTCTCCATAGCGGATAGTTTGCAGACTTCTTATACGAGTATGTAAAGGTTAACGTTTAATTTCAGAATTTTCAGTTACTAATTTTGTTGCAATTTTTTGTACAAAATATTATTACAAGCATATTTTTAACCATTGCATCACCCGATTCATGGCCGATCCCTCAGGGTGGGTTGAGCATTTTCACTAGCATGCAATTAATGAAGAACAATCATCCACCCAATAAAACACATTCAAGTAAGACGTAGGAGTGGTACACATGGACTGAAACTGATGTTACATATTCATGGGTACGTGTAAATTAAATGCAGAACTCGTAAAACTTGTCATATGAGAGTCACCAAATACAATTATATGCGTGGTCGTCAGTGACGCAGAAACAAATGGTAATTTGTTCTTCCGTATCTTCTCTGAGAAACACGTAAACTCATAAGCAAAACAGGTTTATCTTTTCTCTACAGCCGAATTACCGTATCTCTTTGAAGAGACCATACTCTTGATAAAATAGAAGTAACACAGTTGCTCTGGGTTAGTTTTGTGGGCAAATTATTACCGCTATCGCAAAACACATTGTCTAAGTTGGAGGCGTTATGAAAGCTGTGATTCCAGTTCGTGGTTTTGAAGACAAGGAGACGTAATCTAAAATGTTCCATATCTGCGATAGTTCGTACAGGCGACCATTTCGCCTTCAAGCGCGTGCTGGTTGGCTGGTTGAGGAAAAATTGAATGACGTCGGGCTCAACCAGCCAATCAGCGCGCGCCGGACGACGAAATTGTCGCCTAGGCGAACTATCGCCGAAATAGAACGTCTCAGATTACGTCCCCAGGTCCTTTTTTTGGCGGCTTCACATGTGTTTGAAGGATGTGGGATCTGGGTAAATGTCTGGCGTCATGGTCAAAAAAACATCTCTTCCCGTCTCGAGAGTGTCCTAGCTACTCATAAAAACTACCAAAATGTAGGTCTCAACGTGACGAAATGCGATAATTAATCGCGGAGCAGGTGAAATAATGGCATGGTCGTAATTAGCACCAGTATAGTAAAACATTAACCGCGCTTCCGCCATAGACTACACAACATTCGGGATCCGCCTATCCATGGCCGTTGGTATAGAAAACTGCGTGTAAACCAAAGTCTAAGTGCAAGAAGACATCGTCGACGCACGTCATGCCCATAAAAAAAGCGAATGAAAGAACTCGATCTGAAGGTAAAAAAATAGAGAGTCCCGAAAAAATATAAGGCCTCACAAAACAGTGCAATTATTGCAAACACATCATGCAATTATGCCACATTGCACCATCTGTAATAACTAATTTTAGGTACATGTGAATAGATATACCATGCACGTCGGCATCCTCTTCAGTTTGCGTCAACTTTTGTTTACACGCTTTTTTTATTTAGAGAATTTTTCAAGCACTAGGACATCCAACATTTTCCATGCATCTGAAAGCGATATTATGAGGGCATATTGCCCCACTGCGAGGTCAATTAAATCTACCGGTTTGAAAAGCCGATTTTTGTACGATAGCCATATTGACATAATAGAGACTGAGCACTATAAAACTTCGCATATTATTGCTTAACTAACAAATACTTGTCATGATTAAGACATTATTTCACTGGATAAGTTCCCCGCAGTTCTATGTCACCTGCTTTCGCCACAGTGAAGAGCTCCCGACAATATCATCCTAGAGCTCGCCGCACGTGGATGCATGACCTCCATGCTCATTGCAGTTCAAAACACTCGTTCAGATCTACTTCCAATCAGATGGCAACAAACCCTCCGTCCATGGTCATGAAGGCCGCGAAGTAGGCTTCCGTAAGGCCACCGGCGGTAACATCAGCACTGAAGAAGGGCTCTCTCAGGTGATTCGTACCTTTAAAAAAATTTTTTCGTGTAAATCTCACGCTGTAGCCTTTATATATTCACAGGAGCTACCATCCTGAAAAAAAGAAAGCGATGTATTGAGAACTATTTACTCGAAACAGTCCCTTCTTCGGAGAATGGCTTGGCTCCTTCAAAAACGTGTATCAGAATCAACTGCTCAGATCCTAACAACCAACAGAGTCGTTCTTCTAGAGGACCTACCCTTATCAAATTTAAATTAAATCGTGAACGTTAACGTTCAAAAGCAATAAGCAGGGAATGGAAAGTGCCGTTACAGTGGAACCTCTGGAATAATCACGAACATCTGTGGTTGCTAAACGTTCACGTAAAATTGCTAAATAGCATTTTCGCAAGCCGTCGCCACCGATATGCTGCTGTTGCCGCCACAAATCACAGTCACATTTTCCGCACCATAGCCACAGAAAACCCTGACGAATCATGGCGCTTACCATCACATCATTCGAAACAGCATCAAGCAAACTTATCTTCAAGAATTCTCCCCGTTCTATCACGATATAGGATGAGGTTACGTAACTCTAAAGCTGCCAGTCATAAACGAAATTAAGTTTTTTTTCAGTTAGCGGTTTAATCAAAGTGCCGGCAATATCGTGTTTCTGGCGCTCGCAATGAATTGCCCAACACAGTCCTTGGTAGTCATCACTAAATACAGAAGTTTGCCTACTTGCTTCTAATGTTGAGATAATTAAGAAGGCAGTTGTTTCAAACAGTTATCACTTGGAGCAATACATTCTTTCTGCTCACCTTGCTTCATCATCATCATCATCATCATCATCAGCCTATATTTATGTCCACTGCAGGACGATGACCTCTCCCTGCGATCTCCAATTACCCCTGTCTTGCGCTAGCGTATTCCAACTTGCTCCTGCGAATTTCCTAACCTCATCATCCCACCTGACTTTCTGCCGTCCTCGACTGCGCTTCCCTTCTCTTGGTATCCATTCTGTAACCCTAATGGTCCACCGGTTATCCATCCTACGCATTACATGGACCTGCCCAGCTCATTTCTTCCGCTTAATGTCAACTAGAATATCGTCTACCCCCGTTTGTTCTCTGATCCACACCGCTCTCTTCCTGTCTCTTAACGTTACTCCTAGGATTTTTCGTTCCATCGCTCTTTGTGCGGTCCTTAACTTGTTCTCGAGCTTCTTTGTTAACCTCCAAGTTACTGCCCCATATGTTAGCACCGGTAGTATGCAATGATTGTACACTTTTCTTTTCAACGACAGTGGTAAGCTCCCAGTCAGGATTTCGCAATGCCTGCCGTATGCACTCCAGCCCAATTTTATTCTTCTGTAAATTTCTTTCTCATGATCAGGGTCCCCTGTGAGTAATTGACCTAGATAAACATATTCCTTTACAGACTCTAGAGGCTGACTGGCGATCCTGAATTCTTGTTCCCTTGCCAGGCTATTGAACATTATCTTTGTCTTCTGCATATTCATCTTCAACCCAATTCTTGCACTTTCTCGATGAAGGTCCTCAATCATTTGTTGTAATTCCTCTCCATTGTTCCTCAATAGGATAATGTCATCTGCAAACCGACGGTTGCTGAGATATTCGCCGTCGATCTTCACTCCTAATCCTTCCCAGTCTAAGAGCATGAATACTTCTTCTAAGCATGCAGTGAATAGCATTGGAGAGATTGTGTCTCCTTGCCTGACCCCTTTCTTGATAGGTATCTTTCTACTTTGCTTCACCTTGCTTAGATGACCACAAATTAAAGCGGCTACTTGATCAAAACGCTTCTATTTAATATTAACATTGAGTACGTTACACTTACCATTTGCGGCGCTCACAATTCCTGTGCCAATGATACAAACCAGCATCAGGATTTTGGTTACGGCAAGAATGTTCTGCAACTTCGTGGACACGCCGATTGAGATGGCATTGAGAACAGTTGCCAACGCTGCGATGGAACAAGCACTGCTGTTATCGGCTTGATGCATTCTTGCGCAAACGTTGCGAACCAACCAACATACATCAAAGGCTATCATTAATACAATAAGTATTCTATATGCTGAAACACAAATACGATGTTTACCGAATCAACTTCGAGCAAAGGCTAAGATGGTGTAGCTGCCAACCTCTGGCTGGCCTGTAGGTACGGCTTCTTATATCAACCCTAGCCACTTAGAGTACACGCTGAACTGTGGCCACGGAGCAGTTTTGACGCAATTTGCTCCCATAAAGCTTTTCCTCGTGAAGTGCACTTCTTCCTGAAGTGCTGTCTTAAATTTTTCTCAAATCTTTCCCCTGCAATATTTGTTGTTTTCAGAAGTTACTGCTCCAACTAAATATCAGGTTGACAAACTTGTGTTACAATTCTTGTCAATCACAGGACGGTACTCCTCTCTTCCTGTCACCTGTCGTGGAAAGCGTTCCGCTTCTGTTTCCGCGTTATTTCTCTCCTTCATTCCTGTTTGCTTTTAATATCTCACCCCTTTAAGCTGGCGGGCATGGTTTCCCTTTTCTAAGACAATTGCCAGCCTGCTTGTCTTGCTCGTTTCGTGGTGTTTGTGTGAGTTGACATTGTCATTCAGAGTAATATTACACTTACAAAGGCAGCACAAAAAAAGATTTCCTCATCTATAACTTCCTTTTTCCACTTTTTCCTAGAAAAAAATACCTTTATGCCGTAGAGCAGGAGTCCTCAGCCAAAACAAACCGAGAAATAACGCAGGGGCTTATTTTTGAAATTTGCGACACGGTTTTCAAGGCCGCCTCTGCCGCCTATTGCAGTGCAAATGTCACAAAATCCTCCTGTCAGTGATATTAAAGGTTGGGCTAGTTTCTCGGAAAGTAAGACAGGCCTCCAATTTGATGTCACTCATTTCAGGCCATTGCACTATTTGGCTCACCATTTTGTTTTTCGCATCTGTTTGTTTCTTCAAAACTTTGTTACAAAGAACATGTACGACATTGATGTCGATACGGAAATGACTCACTAGAGAAACTCGCTGCTACCAGCACAGTAACTGCGTACGGTGCCTCGCATGTCGGGTAGACAAGCCGCAATGCATAACTGGTGAACGTGAGGGCGTGCAGAGCAGCACCCAGAGAGTCCCCCAGAAGGATCCGAGTCCAGGAGTACATGAAGACTACGTAGTCGCCCGGCCTGCCCAGTGTGTAACAGGCTGCGCAAATGTACGCGTACTCGCCGCCAGATGTCGGCAGCAACGCTCCCAGCTCTGCCATACAGAAAGCATCTGCGGGAAGCATTAACAAGTACTTTGAATACACGATAGAACATAGCTTCTCTTGCATTCTTTTCAGCCCACATCGTAATGCAGTACTGCATTGATCACTCGGTCGTTCAAAAAGCACGTGACCCTGATTATTGGGCAAGAACAAGAAAATTTCTTTGCTTCTATTAGGTATTTTGCTACGGCAGTGTTTTTATGCATTGTCAATCCTCCCATGCTGATGTATTTGTGTATTAGCGCTGCTCACAGATTAGGGTGATGAATCCAGCGCCGAGCCACATGAGGAGACTGGCACCAGTCGATCCTGAGTTTCTGAAGACCAAGCTTGGTGACACGAATATGCCAGATCCTGTGCGCAAAACAGAATGTCCGGTGCTGAGTGTTGCTTGGAGAAAAATTTGATGAGAGTTTGGAAAAAGCTAATCCTCGACATCGACAATTAGCGTTCGTAGAATAAGCAATGAAAATTCAAGAAATAAAAAATTCCGCCTTTAAAATACCTTGAATGGCAAACCTGTCGGAAGCGTCAACATTTCTGTATGCTTAAGCTGCCATCGGGAATAAATGAGGTTATTGAGTTAATGGAACATAATGTTTGGGCCAATAAAATGTTTCGTAGCAAGGAATAGGTCGTAATGTATCTATTCGGGAAATTTTTGGCCTGCTAGTAAAACTCTCCCCATACCCCCCAAAAATTTACACTTTTATCCAAATTAGACTTTGCGTACAGATTACACTGTGATTTGAAAGAGATTCTCACTTTCCTAAACCATTTGATGATGGAAAAATCCTGACCATGTAGATCTTGCCAACGTTTCCCCTAAAGTCTTCTAAAGTTCCCAGAAGCAATATATTTTGGCAAGCACCATTACAGTCTAAAAGACTTACCAATAATGCTGCCAATTACCACTGCGGTGGCGCTAAAGAGCCCCACTTTTCTTTTGAGTGTGGTGCCGACGACAACGGTGTCATCAGAGGAGGTTCCTGATGAGCTCT
Organism: Dermacentor silvarum; assembly: GCF_013339745.2. Taxonomy (NCBI): domain Eukaryota; kingdom Metazoa; phylum Arthropoda; class Arachnida; order Ixodida; family Ixodidae; genus Dermacentor; species Dermacentor silvarum. The sequence goes on along the minus strand of NC_051162.1, from coordinate 161,610,123 downwards.
CATTCAATTCTGGTGGACATTTTCTTGTGCGAGAAGACCGGCGGTGCCCTATAAAATAGGTGAGACAAGTAAGTTCACTTTCTCTCTCACCTATCACTCCACCCAAAAAACCTGCACATAATTGCCCTAATAACTTGAGATATCATGCGAATACTCTCATAAACTAAAAAAAATGACAGCAGATCCACGAGGTGAATGATGATGAGTGGGCGAAGCTCCGGAGGGAATCATCGGATCTCCCGCTTAAGGGGACGCTAGCACAAACGCGTTAGAAACGTGCAGTACTCTCTAGTAAGGAGGAGCGGCCACAGCGTCTTACGCAGCCATTTACACATGCCGGAACGTGCACCGCGTTTGCCGACGCCATCACATGACTGCTGAGAGAGTATACCCCCCGTATTCATAAACGCTCCTCGACTTGAACTTGACTTGCCACCGCCTTGGGCAGCGCGTTCGAAACGCGTTGAAGGTAAGGTGGAGAGGCCACAGCGTCTTACACCAGCTTCTTACACGGGCCGTAACGCGCTAGCACAAACGCGTTAGAAACGCGCTAGAAACGCGGCCTTTCGTTAATGTTGGGTATTTATAGCCATCGTGGTGCGTTTGTCCATGTCCGCTTCGTGGCGTAGTGGGCTAACGCCGCGCGCTCGGAAGCGAGGGGTCCCTGGTTCGATTCCGCGCTACGGACACAACTTCGGAATTTTTTTCTCATTTTTCTCAGACTGGTTACACACTACTACTACCACTACGACGGGGACGGAACGGGTGCCGCTATAAGGAGCTTCGCCCCTAATAGCGCTTGTATTACGTGACGCGCTTATGAATTGTCAAGGCAGTATCGTTTACAACTTCTTTATTATTCTATTGTCACGTAGTAATGACGGTGAAGAAAACAGCTGCAAAAGTGTGAATGACAAAACGGACTTTTTATTGGGCGAACCTGTGCCCACAAAAGCAAGTTGCACTCTAAGCAGAACGATAGCGGCGAACACAGTCAGCGATCGTCTAAATCTGATCAATGGCGAAACCCGTCGGCTTTTATACATGAGTCATCGAAGGTTTCAGGGTAATTCCTGGTTCCCGCGTGTGTTCCAGAAAGTACTAGGCTCTTCGCGTCACTTATGCAATCAGATTAAATAAGCGTCGGTGACAACAGACAACGGATAGAAGGATAGACAACGTTTGAGAAACTTCAGGTACATGCAGGCGCGTGCTGCGCTGAGCGATAACGTTTAACATTTGTTAGCCGGTGAAAGATAAACAAGTACACTTGTCACTATCGAGGCCAAAATTGAAGTAAACATAGCTTTATAATACTCTCCTGCTCCACAGTTTTTCATAATGAAGTCATCCTAACCAAACAATTTCAATATACTTTGTCATCACTAATGTATTTGAAAGATCATGGAAAATTAACAAAATACTTTAAAGATGTCGTGACATAAAGGAGCCTTTAATGTACCGTTTATTCCAAAAATATACGGCCTCCTGAATCCTGAGCACTCCCTGGCTCCTGTAGTGTAAGATCCCTCCGCATGGAGGCTACTGTATTCGTAAACCAGGCCAGTTAGAGAAACTATATCACCATGGCAAACGGGCGAGGCATTTATTGCAGAGAAAATGCTACTGGGTGCCCCCTAGACAAAGCTTCACAAAAAAATGTTTACGTAGATCTAAGCCATTTTTCGGAGTCTGAGAACAGGAACTTTCTTGGACCCATTAAGTAAATGCCATACAACGTGTTATATTCTGCACAGCGTTTTGCACCGTAACGATTGCATTCCGGCAGTCAATACGGCGACACGCAGATACCATCACCACGTGACCCACGGGATCCCGCATTATGCTGTCTCTTGGATTGGCCCCCTCGGCTATTACACTGGGTTCAGAATCGGTGGTCCCACAAGAGCAGGCCAATTCTCAAGATAGGTCAACAGGAAACCACACTTTCCTCGGCGAAAGAACAACCGATAAGATGCGCCATACTTATAACCCTTAGAAAGTAGGCTCTGAAATTTTTTATTCATTATATGCATTGTGCTCCTGATGAAATATACTTGTTTCAATGAGAATGTTTAGGTATCATTTGCTTATTCGGCTGAGGAATTCCATAAAAAAGCAAGGCCAGCAGCCAGGACACCTGTGAGGGGAGTATAGATGGTAGTGCAATCCTTCGTATGAGCTGTTAGGCAAGAGACCCATCCGCACCAATCAACTACGGTCCGAAAAGTCCAGCAAGTTTCGCAAAGCAAGCTTCTCTTTATTATCTACTATGCCATACATTTACCAATAAAATGTATCTTCTTCCGTACTGAGGCCAATGTCCTTTTTCCTTTTCAGTTTCGAGTCATGCTTGTATTATTTCATCTACCAAACCGATATACCAACAAAGTTGCCTGTGGTTTAGCTCTGGTTAAACCTAGTCGAGTAGCGATAGCTACAGAAGCTCAGCTTCTAGTTAGACATGTTGTTATTAAGCGGTTTCCCACTAGACTAACAAAGGAGAGACTTTGTGGTCAACCAACGGGTGAAACTATTTTTTCAAACCAATGAATACGCTTCTATGATCCATAAGGTAATGGGCTTTTGTGGTGACATCGTCAATGGCGTAGTTAGACTCATCAAAGCTCCGCTGAAGAACCAGGTCCAAACTCTTACTGCGTAGTGGTAATAGGCTCCAACTTATTTACCTCAAGTTGAGCGGTGGCCGCGCGTCAACCGCGACGAGGCGAGTTGCAGGAGAATCGAGGGCCATGGTGTGACGTCACAGAGAGAGTACGCGGTGAGCACGCCAGCTGTGGCGGTTGCCAGGCAACGGTGGACGCGCGCCTGTAGAAGCGGTGGCCGCGCGGCGACCGCGACGAGCCGAGTTGCCGGAGAATCGAGGGCCATGGTGTGACGTCACAGTGCGGCCACGGCTCATAGTGCGGTGACGGCGAAGAGGCTAAAACCTGGCATAATGTAGCTCTCGCTACAAAACCGCAGCGGGCTTGCACAATTCAGACGAGGAGTTCTATGGCAGCTGTGCCTATAGACGCTATTGGAAACATGTGCGCGCATGATTTAGAGTCGCAGCATCGATAGCAATTAAAGCGCCCACAGGAAGCGATTAAAAAAAAAGAAACTTACCTCTGTTACTTGGAGTCATCATGCTCATGAAAGTCTCCTGACACGAAAACTTTCGTGGTAGCTCAAAACTTCCTTACAATTTGAGATGTTTATGACATCAGTGCCTGTAACAAAGCCATTGCTTCTTAGTGAGTTGTTTTGTGGCCCCCATCCGTAAGATATTAAGGAGAACAACGCTGTTCTGAGAAGTGATGTTTTCAATTCAACGGTACCTACCCTCGCCCAAGCTCAACGCACAGAACAAGATTGCCTTTTGAAAGGAAAAATTGCCGCACACCCGACTGTCGCACAAATATACAACGTAAAGCCATGATGGCTTCCCACAAGAAAATGCGTAGCTTGCACTGGAGGCGACCATTCAGTGCTAAAGAGACAGCGGAGCTGATGGGCACCTAGCTAGTCCTGGCTTTTGAGCTAGGCTAAGCACGACCAAGTCATCCCTAGCATTTTCCAGAATTATTTGTTAATTGATCGATTATCGATTAGCTATTTATTGGCTATCGCGAGGTATTGGCCACGTATTTGGGCTAGGCTAAGCACTACCAAGTCATCCACAGCATTTTCTGGAACTTATTGAAAATTGGTCGATTATCGATTAACTATTGATTGGCTATTGGTTGGCTATCGATGACTGACCAAGCTTAAGTAGTCCCAACCATGCTTAGCTTGACTATGTAGGCTCAGCTTCGCTAGTTCACAGGGGTATGTAGGCTCAGCTTCGCTAGTTCACAGGGGTATGTGCCATTGAGCTTGGACCCTTTATTCAGTACCGCTAGGATCGGCCCACATTTTCTGTTTGGACGTTACGGACTAACGCTCGGCTTAAACAGCTCTGCTGTTAAAGCGCTTCGTAGTCGAAGACAAGTTTGTTATAGCACCACATCGAATCCTGAACCAACACATTACTGGGGCGGTCTCTTTATCATCACAGCTAACCACACGCATCGCAGATCGCCAGAGCAAGGCCGAAGTATTCAACAACTCCCAGCACAGAAACACATAATAGGCAAAGCAGGTTCAGGTACACCCGCCACCTTGGGGTCTTCCGTAGTACTGATTTGCAACAATGGCATTTCATACCGCCTTTGCGACACTTCCCGCCACTTGACTTGAGATTGTGGCAACCGAAATGAGTCAAATGAAGCAGCAATTTCTCAAGTGATGTCTAGCATATCTAAGAGATCGGAACAAATGGTATTTAGAGGGTGGTAAATTGCTTCGTACCTGTAGCACACTGGTCATCTTTCCACTTCACGAAATGGCCTTTCACAGCACAGCATAGATGGCTCCCTCGGGCAACTTTGAACAGCAATACTGATTACTCGCGGCACTTGAGCAGCCTGTTGTTGGAGGAACCCTGATTCACACGATCGGATGTGGAATACTTTTTGATAAATGCTTGTTTTTACTAGAAAAATATGGTCGCTACCGGTAGAGCTGCGTCGCTCTCGGACTGCTTTCACTTTCCAGGCCGCACACTGCACACAGCTGTTCAGCACCAGCTCGCAAAGCTTTGGTTAAAGTTACTATTTTTTCCACGTGTCGCACTGCGCACATGCAGAATTCCTTATACTCATCCTCTTCTGATCGAATATCCTTTTAAATTAAAACCTAGTTTGGACAAAACTTTAGCCTACAACATTCGGTGCAATACATTTGTCAACCTCCAGAAGCTGCGAGTGCACCCTACGTTTACTGTTCGTGTTCTCTTGACACACATGCGATCTTGTTGAGTGTTAGTCATATTTATAAAAATAAGAGCAGCTTGAAAATAAAATAATAAGGCACGTAAGCAACATTATCAAACCATTTTTATAATGTCTGCGTGCGTGTGTGTGAGTCAGGTGAGAAGATATACTGCAAGCTTGCTCAACATAAACACTACGTTAGCCAAGCCCCGCTAACTGAAGCTGAGCTTCTTGCCAATGAAGCGGCACGCATGGTATTGAACACCAGGCACGTTATATATCTATATATATATATATATATATATATATATATATATATATATACTGTAGTGACAAAAAAGGGCACCAGCAGAAGACGAAGAAATGACGGGTACGGAGTTCCGGATCAAAAACGGAACCAGAACCACCACAAATTGATAGTACGCGTTTAAGGTTAGATGCGCTCGACGCTTCTATGAATATATAAACGTGTAGTGACAAATACCGGCGCCAGCAGAGGACGAAGAAGAAGACGTTTCTTGTTGTTGGTGCTCGCTCTCGCTCCGCTTGGCCGTTGCCCGTTTCTGGCCTTCATAAAAACGCCAAGCGCATCTAACCTAGAACGCGTCTTATCATTTGGTGGAGCGTGCTGGTTCCCTCTTCATCCTGGAACTCCGTACCCGGACTCTACCCCCCGCCTCAGCAATGCCTGACGACGCGCCACAGCAGGGTGCTCCCGCACCACCGGTGGTCGCCTGCTCCGGCGTACCACGACAGCGAGACCCTGTAATTTTCAACGGCACCGACGAGCACGACGTCGAGGACTGGCTGACTTCATATGAGCGGGTAAGCGCCCACAATAAATGGAATGACGGCGACAAGCTCAGCTACGTCAACTTCTACCTGGCGGGTGTAGCACAGCTGTGGTTCCACAACCACGAAGCTGATATTGCCAACTGGTACGCCTTTAAAGCTAGCTTCGCGGAAGTCTTCGGCCGACCCGCTGTTCGCAAGCTCCGCGCAGAACAGCGCTTACGCGGTCGCGCCCAACAATCCGGCGAGAACTTCACGTCCTACATCGAGGATATTGTGGACCTCTGCCGTCGCATCAACCCTGCGATGTCCGAAGCCGATAAAATCAGACACATCATGAAGGGGATCGAGGACGACGCCTTCCACATGCTCATAACCAAAAATCCCCAAACTGTCACGGACGTGGTTCAGTACTGTCAGAGCTACGACGAGTTGCGGAAACAGCGCATTGCTACACGCCTCCCGAGCTCTGACACAGCCAACATGTCAGCGTTAACTGTAGGCTCCGTTTCTGCTGACACCACAATGCTCATGCGGCAGATACAGCAGTTTGTCCGAGAAGAAGTGGCGCGACAATTGTCGCTTGTTTCCTGCGTCCCGGACTCTGCGCAGGTGCTTGCTCCGACGCTACGACAGGCCATAGAGGAGCAAATTTCTGAGGCTCTCCCAACCACCTACCAGCATCCGCCTGTTTCCGCTCCACTCACCTATGCTGAGGTCGCACGCCGCCAGTCACCAGCAATGCCACTCCGCACGGATCCTGTTCGACCAGCAAATACCTTCTACGCTGAAAGTGCGCCTGTCCACCCGAACCCGCCTCCTCTTCGCCGTCCCGCACCGCCGTCCACTATTCCTTGGCGCACCCAGGACAACAGGCCTATTTGCTACTTCTGTTGTCTACCTGGCCATGTCGCACGTTTCTGTCGTCGTCGTGACATCCGTACTAGTGCGGGCGAAGTAAATCAAGGCTACTTTCCTTCTGAGCCACCACACCCGATCTCCTCCCACTCAACGATGAACAGCTGCTCACCGAATCGACGTGACTACGGCCCACGTCGGTCGCCCTCACCACGTCGCCGTTCACTTTCCCCAATGGTTCGTCGCCCCCCACCAGTACAAGCGGAAAACTAGCCCTCGCAGTTCCGGAGGCAAGAACTGCGCTCGTGTCGACAACTTCAAGGCCTCGATTTCTACCTGCGAACGAAATCACCGTGAATATCGAAGGTGTTTCTGTGCAAGCGCTTGTCGATACTGGAGCCGCTGTGTCTATTCTTAGTGGAGAACTCTGCCGCAAGCTCAAAAAAATTACGATTCCGCTTTCCGATGTCTCCCTGCGTACCGCAACCGCGCACCACATTCACCCTTCAGTGGCATGCACAGCTCGCCTTGTCATTCAGGACGTTTTGTACGTAGTCGAATTCGTCGTTTTTTCACCGTGTTCACACGACGTTATTTTGGGTTGGGACTTTCTTGCTGCTAACCATGCCGTTGTTGACTGTGCGCGTGCCGAACTTGAGTTGTCACTACAAACGTTTCCATAGGTTTATAAGCATTTATAAGTGTTCATATATGTAGCATCTGATTTCGGGTTGATTATAGGTGCCTTAACAAGATCACGCGAAAAGATTTTTATCCGCTGCCCAGAATCAACGACGCTCTCGACTGCTTCCAAGCAGGGAGTTCTTTTCCTCTTTTGACCTTCGATCTGGGTACTCTCAGGTCCCTATGAATGAAACATACCGGCCCAAGACTGCGTTTGTAACCTCAGAAGGTTGATGTGAGTTTAACGTGATGCCGTTCTGTCTTTGTAATGCATCTGCCAGCTTCGAACGTCCCATGGACAACGTTCTTAGAGGCCTCAAATGGCACACGTGTCTTTGCTACCTGGTCGACGCCGCAGTCTTTCCGACGGACTTTCACTCCCATCTGAACCGCCTCGCAAGCGTCCTGACTTGCTTCTCAGACGCTGGGCTGCAACTTAATTTGATGAAGTGGCCCTTTTCCACCAGCCGGCTTACCATCTTAGGCCATGTTGTCAGCAAGTACATTGTCCTTCCCAACCTTGGAAAGCTTCGCGCCGTCGCCGAGCTCCCCAGGCCGTCTACTCTGAAAGAACTCCGCAGCTTTACAGGCCTGTGTTCATACTTTTGCCGATTCGTGCGTAATTTTGGGTCCATAATCGCCCCCTTAATCTCGTCATCTCGGTATGGTCTACAGCTTGTGAAGACGCTTTCGCCACATTACGCCATCTTTCGATATTCCCACCTATTCTTGCCAGCGTAAGTCTGGCTTCGAAGAGTACGCCACCTCTTATGCCAGCCGCACTCTCACCAAAGCGGAAACGAACTATTCGGTCACCTAAAAAGAATGTCTTGCAATCCTTTGGGCAATCACCAAATTTCGACCTTACGTGTATGGCCGTTCATTTGATGTCATGACTGATCACCACGCCTTGTGCTGGTTGTCGTCAATAAAAGACCCATCTCGTCGCCTATAGCTTGTTGAGCGCTTCGTCTACAGGACTATGGCATCCGTGTTGTCTATCGGTCAGGCCGTAAGCATTCGGATGCCGACGCTCTTTCGCGCTCACCACTGCCCGATGAGCATGGTGCTGCGTCTGTCTCCAGCTACGATTCTTCGTCTCTTACATTTGCCGACATGCCTGCTGATCAACACCGAGATCCCTGGATAGCCTCTCTTATAGAGCATTTAATCCTAGCCGTCACCACGCACCACCGACCGCCTACTTCGGCGCACTCCTCGCCACTTTGCCATCCACTAAGGGCTCCTGTACCGCCGCAACTACCTATGTGATGGCTGTAAATGGTTGCTAGTGATCCTTTGCCATCCACGTTCCAGCATATGTGCCTCTTTTCATGCGGGTCCACAATGCGGACATGCCGGTGTACTAAAGACGCCTGCACGCCTACGGCTTCGATACTACTGGCGGGGAATGTACCACTTCGTGCGGCAGTATGTTCACTCGTACTCCAAGTGCCAACGCCGCAAGAGCCCACCTCGCAATGAAACCGGACCGCTCCAACCATTACCCTCCGGGCCTTTCGACCATATCCGCATTGATTTGTACGGCCATGTACCGTACACCCCAGAGGGCAACTGCTGGGTCATCGCCGCCGGGAACCACCTCACGCGCTACGCCGAAACTCCCGCACTTACGGCAGCCACAGCCCGTGAAGTCCGCTTGTTCATCTTTCGCAACCTTGTTCTTCGACACGGTGCGCCTCGCGAGCTGCTGAGTGACCGTGGTCGTTCATTCTTCTCCAAAGCTGTAGAAGCCCTCCTCCGCGATTACAACATTGTCGATAGAACTGCAAGCGCCTATCATGCGCAAACGAATGGTACGACTGAACGATTTATATGCACTGTCGGCGACATGCTCGCCATGTACGTTACCGCTGACCACATTAAGTGGGACCGCTTCCTTCCCTTTGTTGCGTATGCTTACAATAGCGCCACAGGATTATCTCCCTTCTTTTTTCTTTATGGTCGCGAACCTTCCTCGTTTATGGCCACGATTGTTTTGTATCACCCCGAATCTTCAGAATCTATGACTCTATTCGAAGCCACCACTTATGCCGAAGAATGTCGTCAGATCGCACGCTCTCTTACCGCACAGGACCATGCCAGCCAGAAACATAGTCGTGACGCCCGCTTGTCTTTTCCATCATAATCACCTGGAACGCTGGTATGGCGGCGAGTTCCCTCCTCTACTCCCAGCCTTTCCACAAAGTTCAGCTCAAAGTATGACAACACTTACCCCGTTCTACGACAGACGTCCCCGATCACTTACGTCATTGAGTCTACTCAGTCATCTACGCACCAACGGCGTCGCGGACGCGAAACTGTTCATGTCGAACGACTGAAGCCACACTACGACCCACCAGTGCTACCTGTTCCAGATAGGTCACAAGGACGGCTCCTTTTTTGCCGGGGAGTGATTGTAGTGACAAAAAAAGTGTCTTCAAGGGCGTACAGCGGTGAACTCTCTGAAAAAGAAACGCGCCACGCACAATTACGCGTAAGTGTCAAATTACTAAAGGAAACTGAGACATCCACCCAAATGTAGCAATTTGCTACAATTTAAACCCAACCGGGTTCCTCGAAAGAAAGCCTCGCAGTTGAAGAAAAATTCGTCCTCGTCCGGGACTCGAACCGGGACCACCGCCTTTCCGGGGCAGCCGCTCTACCATCTGAGCTAACCAGGCGGCTAGCAGATGGCAGGGCGAAGTCGAATTTGTCGACAACTCGAAGCAAAGGCAAGTGTATGACGTAATAGTTCAGCGGAAATCCGCTAGGTGGAGATAATTAAAGGGAAACTGAGACATCCACCCAAATGTAGCACTTTGCTGCAATGGAAACCCAACCGGGTTCCTTGAAAGAAAGCCTCGTAGTTGAAGAAAAATTCGTCCTGGTCCATGACTCGAACCCGGGACCACCGCCTTTCCGGGGCAGCCGCTCTACCATCTGAGCTAACCAGGCGGCTAGCAGATGGCAGGGCGAAGTCGAATTTGTCGACAACTCGAAGCAAAAGCAAGTGTATGACGTAATAGTTCAGCGGAAATCTGCTAGGTGGAGATAAGTAATTAAAGGGAAACTGAGACATCCACCCCAATGTAGCAATTTGCTACAATGGAAACCCAACCGGGTTCCTCGAAAGAAAGCCTCGCAGTTGAAGAAAAATTCGTCCTGGCCCGGGACTCGAACCCGGGACCACCGCCTTTCCGGGGCAGCCGCTCTACCATCTGAGCTAACCAGGCGGCTAGCAGATGGCAGGGCGAAGTCGAATTTGTCGACAACTCGAAGCAAAGGCAAGTGTATGACGTAATATTTCAGCGGAAATCCGCTAGGTGGAGATAAGTAATTAAAGGGAAACTGAGACATCCACCCAAATGTAGCAATTTGCTACAATGGAAACCCAACCGCGTTCCTCGAAAGAAAGCCTCGCTCGCAGTTGAATAAAAATTCGTCCTGGTCCCGGGTTCGAGTCCCGGACCAGGACGCACTGAAGAGGGAAACTGACTGGTGCAGTTCCTGAGGCAAGAACTGCGAATACATCGACGTTCTCAAGACCTCAATCTTCGCCGCCAAATGTTATTACCGTTCTTGTAGAGGGAGTACCCGCAGTTGCGCTAGTCGATACCGGAGCCGCCGTTTCAGTCATTCACGAGAACCTTCGTCGCAAACTCCGAAAAGTGACTACAGCTCCCTCTGGCCTGGTGCTCGCCACGACCAGCGCGCAGCGAATTCACCCTTCCGCTGTATGCACGGCCAGTGTCGTCATCAACGAAATTCTGTACATAATTGAGTGTTTCGTGGTTCCATCGTGCTCTCACGACCTCATCCTTGGTTTCGATTTCCTGTCACGTCATCATGCTGTCATTGACTGTTCGCATGCAGAATTATCGCTTTTACCACTATGTGAATCACTGCTGACCGGCTCTCCTCACGTTGCCGATAAACTCACTGTTGATGCCTACACAACCATACCCCCTGAGTCGTCGATGGCTGTTGTCCTGTCGTCTGCTGCCGACTCTGACGCCACTGTAGTGTTCACGCTATCCGATGGGTTTGCTCAGCGCAATTGCATCGCTCTTCCGTTTGCCGTGCTCACTATAACATCTGGGTCAACTGTGATGCTGGTCACAGTACCCGTACCCGATCAGCCTACCACGTGGAGAGACCCTAGGATACTTTCAGGCGGTCGACTACGTTGACGATCTCGATGTTCCTACCGACTCCCACCGTTGTTACGTTGACGCCATCGCTTCTGTCTCGGACTCATCGTCTTCAGTGGGTTTTGACAACGCCATCGACCCTGCTCTTTCCCCATCTCATCGCCGCCAACTTCTAGCTCTCCTTCACAAGTTTCTTTCTTCTTTCGACTGCCATCAGACGTCATTGGGCCGTGCCACCGGTGTTTCTCACACCATCGACACCGGTTCCCACTCAACCTTGCGACAGCGCCCGTATCGTGTCTCGGCCAAAGAGCGCCGAGTCATCACGGAGCAAGTGGACGACATGCTCAAACGTGAAGTCATCCGTCCTTCTCAAAGTCCTTGGTAAGAAAAAAGATGGCTCCATTCGCTTTTGTGTCGACTACAGACGCCTAAACAAGATAACAAGAAAAGACGTTTATCCACTGCCTCGAATCGATGACGCTCTCGACTGCTTGCAAGGCGCCGAATATTTCACTTCCTTGGATTTGCGCTCCGGGTACTGGCAAGTTCCAATGGCCGCACCTGACCGTCGGAAAACTGCATTCGTTACACCCGATGGCCTTTACGAGTTTTACGTCATGCCCTTCGGGTTGTGCAACGCGCCTGCTACTTTTGAGCGTATGATCGATACCATCCTTCGCGGCCACAAATAGAAGACGTGTCTTTGCTACCTCAACGACATCGTCGTCTTCTCAACCGATTTTCCGACCCACCTCGCTCACCTGCATGGCATTTTGGCCTTTCTCGCCCCTGCCGGCCTTCAGCTCAACCTCAAAAAGTGCTGTTTTGCTGCAAGCAAGTTAACCATCTTGGGTCACGTAGTCTCGAAAGGCGGCGTCCTCCCGGACCCAGACAACCTCTTCGCCATTGCAGACTTCCCAACACCCTCGTCTATCAAAACCCTCAGAAGTTTTATTGGCTTATGTTCTTATTTTCGTCGCTTCGTACGCAACTTAGCATCCATCATGGCGCCCTTGACAAGTTTACTTTCCGCCAGCAACGGCATAGCAGCGTGGTCACCTGAATGTGATGCGGCATTTCAGCAGTTGCGCCACTTGTTGACCTCACCAGCGATTCTTCGCCACTACGACCCTGCTGCTCCTACGGAAGTTCACACTGACGCCAGCGGAGTTGGTCTTGGTGTGGTCTTAGCGCAACGGAAAGCTGGCTATGATGCATACGTCATCGCTTATGCGAGCCGTACTCTAAAGAAAGCAGAATTAAATTACTCAGTAACAGAAAAGGAGTGCCTAGCGATCATCTGCGCACTAAGCAAGTTTCGCCCATACCTTTACGGCCGTTCTTTCGCCGTAGTTACTGACCACCATGCCCTTTGTTGGCTTTCTTCCTTGAAAGACCCATCGGGACGCTTAGGGCGTTGGGCGCTTCGCTTGCAAGAGTACGACATCCGCGTCATGTACCGCTCCGGTCGCATGCACTCCGACGCTGATGCGCTCTCCCGTTCCCCACTGACGCCAGACTTGGCGTCCTTGTCAGACTCCTCGTCCAACCTGTCCTCGTTGACCATCACCGACATGCTCACAGAGCAGCGCAAGGACCCAACACTTGCAAGGTTACTTGACAACCTTGCCACTCTATCTGATGTCCCTTCGACACGAGCACTGCGTCGCCAAGCAACCCACTTTTCCGTGCGAGACAACATTCTATATCGCCGCTACTGTATGCCTGACGGTTGGAAATGGCTCCTTGCTATACCTAGTCTTATGTGCTCTGACATCAGCGCGTCTTTTCATCATGCTGATCCCCTAAGCGCTCATGCCGGCGTCCTCAAAACTTACACGAGGTTGCGTCAGCGCTATTATTGGCGAGGCATGTACAACTTTGTGCAAAAGTACATTCAGGCTTGTACTACTTGCCAACGGGGCAACACACCTACACACCGTTTCACAGGACCATTGCAGCCGCTACCGTGCCCGGCTCGTCCGTTCGACCACGTCGGCATCGACCTCTACGGCCCGCTTCCATCCAGCGGGTGTGGAAATCGGTGGATTATTGTCGGCGTAGATCATCTTACACGCTACGCTGAGACTGCAGCTCTGCCGGCAGCGACCGCCCGTGACGTTGGGTTTTTCATCCTTCGAAATTTTGTTGTTTTCCATGGTGCTCCCCGAGAACTACTGAGTGATAGGGGTCGTGTCTTCTTGCCGGAGGGTTTCGAAGCGCTCCCCGCTGAGTACAGGATCATTCACCGAAAATCGACGGCACACCATCTCCAAACCAACGGCCTGACGGAGCGGTTCAATCGCACACTTGGCGACATGTTGCGTATGTATATTTCATCCGACCACTCCAACTGGGACACCGTACTCCCCTTTGTCACATTCGCATACAACACCGCGACGCAAACGACTACCGGCTTTTCCCCTTTTTTCCTTGTGTATGGCCGTGAACCTTCCTGTCCTTTGGACATGATACTGCCGTACCAACCTGACGCCTCAGAGTACACTCCACTTTCCGAAATCGCCAAGTCTGCTGAAGATTGCCGTCAGCTGGCATGTTCCCTCACTAGCGAGGCTCAAGAACGTCAAAAGACACGACATGACTATACTCATCAACCACCACTCAGCTTTGCTCCCGGTTCGCTTGTTTGGCTTTGGATACCAGCCCACACTCCTGGTCTCTCTTCCAAACTCCTGGCGCGTTATCACGGACCCTACCGTATCATCGATGCCACTTAACCGGTCAACTACTTCGTTGAGCCGATCACAGTGTCACCAGACCTGCGTCGTCGTGGGCGAGAGACAGTACATGTCAGCCGCTTGAAACCGTCTTACGACCCTTCTCATCTTCTCTGCGCCCTGAGTCGCCAGGATGGCTACGCTTCACTCCCGGGGCATTGTAATGAAGCAGAGGCGCCCCTGTGTACGTGCCGACTGAAGAGGAAGACGAAGGACCGTGCCATGATCGCGGGGAAACCCCGTGCTACGCAAAGCCCTTGCAGTGCCTACCTGTATACCTAGCGTTCGTGCAACGTTATCGAGGACTATAAACCTCGTCGCTATATATATATGTATATATATATATAAAGTGAGTTTATGCCGGGATCCGGTAGTTGAACAGGAATTTGTAGGGTGAGGACGCACGTACGAAAAAACGATACTTTATTTCCCCAGTTTGCAGCTGGGGTCCGGCCTTCGTCAGGACAGCTGCTACGAAGGCCGCATCCCGGCCGAAACGTAGGCCATACAGTATCGTTCTTTTTTCCGTACGTGCGTCCTCAACCTACAATGTCATATATATATATATATATATATATATATATATCGTAGTGGCTTCCATGAGCGCTGGTTTATAAGAATAAACTATTTATTATGCTATGATTTAGCTCTGGGCGAACTTGTGCCCAGAGCTAAATAGGATCACTCTGTTGCCTCCGCGGAGAAAATAGTCGAAAACGTTTCCTGTCGCGTGCTACTGTCCTCGAACGCCACTCGCGGCCTCCCTTGATGAAGCCTCACACTGTCGTTTGCCATTGGTGGAGCAGCTCGTGCGCACGCAGGCTGGTCGACAGGCGCACTCCGCGTGTCGTGATGGACGCTGTTGGTGTTCAAAGCAATCTGCGTAGTACGTGAATACAGGCTACGTGGCACTATCCCCCCTCCTAGTGCGCATTGACCCGATGCGTAAGAAATAACTTAATATGTTGCTGTTATAGATAAACTAACTTGTATCGTGGTCGTCTTGCTGGTTGCTCCTTCAATCTGTCATAATAAGGCACAACACGCATGCGCTCTGTGGGGTTGTGTTGCCTTGAACGCTCGTGTCTGGCAGACTTGACTTCATAAGTAAGGTCACTAAGTCGGCGAACTACTTCATGGGGCCCAAAATATCGAGAAATAAGTTTTTCAGACAGCCCATGACGTCGTACTAGGGTCCATACCCACACTTTGTCACCAGGTTCATATCATGTTTCGCGATGTCGCAGGCTGTAGGCGTTGCGTCGATCTGTTGGCGACGTATTCGGTATCTTGCCAACTGGCGGGCTTCCTCGGCTCTTTGTAAGAACTCACCTAAATTCGGGGGGGGGGGGGGGGGGTAATCATCATCCTCTATCGGCAGCATAGCATCCAATGCTGAGGTAACTGCACGACCGTATACAAGCTGGAATGGTGTGGCTCTAGTTGTCTCTTGTACGGCCGCGTTATAGGCAAAGGTGACGTAGGGTAAAATTTCATCCCACATATTATGCTTAACATCTACATACACAGAGTGCATGTCAGCGAGGGTTATATTCAGGTGTTCAGTTAGACCATTGCTTTGAGGATGATAGGCTGTAGTTGAGTCATCAGGCTGGCTAGTATGAATCATCCTCATCAATCATTGCATAAATTCCGTTGTGAAGGCGGTTCCACGATCAGCAATGATGATGGTTGGAGCGCCATACCGGAGGACTATGTTGTTTACGAAGAACTTGGCAACTTCAGCCGCCGTTCCTCGATGTAGGGAGTCAGTTTCAGCGTACATGGTTAAGTAATCTGTAGCCACCGCGATCGACTTTTTCCCAAGTGTAGATGCAGGGAAGGGTCCATGAAGGTCCATTCCAACTTGTTGAAATGGAGCTTGAGGTGGATCTATAGGCTGTTAAAGGCCTGTCGTTTGCACAGACGGCGATTTCTGCCTTTGACACTCGCGGTAAGTCTTACCATATAGCTGCACTGAAGCTAACAATTTGGGCCAATAATAATTCAAACTAATCCTAGCGAACGTTCGACAGTCTAGATGCCCAGATGTAGGTTCATCGTTACATGCTTGTAGAATTTCTTCACGCATAGTTGCAGGGAATACAAGCAACAACTTTTCGCAGTTTGGCCTAAAGTTTCTCTTGTATAGGACATTTCCTCTGAGGCAGAACGATAACAGGCCCCTAGAAAAAATACGTGGTACTTGGACGTTGAATCCTTCGAGGTGTTTAACGAGTGGTAGTAATTCTTCATCAGCGCGTTGACGTTCCGCGATTTGAGTTGCTTCGACAATGCCTAGGTACTGAAAGTCCTCTTCCTCTGATGGTGCTGCGTCTACTGGTGCGCATGACAAGCAGTCGGCATCGGTGTGCTTTCTTCCAGATCTGTATACCACCGTAATGTCATACTCTTGCAATCGGAGGCTCCATCTTGCTAATTTTCCAGATGGATCCTTGAGGTTCGCCAGCCATCAAAGGGAATGGTGATCGCTGACTGCTTGGAATGGTCGGCCATATAGGTATGGACAAAATTTTCTTATGGCCCAGATCACGGCGAGACATTCTTTTTCGGTTGCTCAATAGTTGGTGTCTGCTTTCGATAAGGTCCGGCTAGCGTATGCTATAACCTTTTCTTCGCCATTTTGCCACTGGACCAGGATGGCACCGAGACCGACATTAATGGTATCCGTGTGTATTTCTGTGTCAGCTGTTTCGTCAAAATGAGCAAAGATTGGGAGCGCTTGCAGGCGTTTTGTTAACATATTAAACGCGCTCTGGTGCTCGCTTTGCCATACGAAGGGTACATCTTCGCTTGTAAGTTTTGTCAGAGGCTCTGGTACTTTTTTGAAAAAATTGTTGACGAATCGTCTATAGTAAGCACATAGACCCAAAAAGCTTCGTACTGACTTTTTGTCTATGGGCGTCGAGAAAATTGCGACGGCCGCTGTCTTTTCGGGATCTGGTCGAACACCTTGAGCGCTGATAACATGTCCAAGGAATCGAAGTTCTTCGTATGCGAACTGACACTTCTCCGGTTTAATTGTTAGGTTTGCCGAACAGATTGCCTCCAACACTAACCACAGTCACTCTATGTGCTGCTCGAACGTTGCGGAAAAGATGACATCATCTAGGTATACTAGGCAAGGCTGCCATTTTAAGCCGGAAAGTACAGTATCGATCATGTGCTGAAACGCTGCCGGCGCAGAACACAGACCAAATGGGAGATCTTTAAATTCATTCAGTCCATCCGGGGTGACAAATGCTGTCTTCTCAGGGTCTGGCTCATCCACTTCAATTTGCCAATATCCGCTTTTCAGATCGAGGGAGGAGAAAAATTTTGCACACCGTAGCTGATCTAACGTGTCATCGATGTGTGGGAGGGGGTATACATCCCGCTTAGTCACACTGTTCAATTTACGGCAGTCTACACCGAACCGCTGTGTGTTGTCTTTTTTTTTTCTTAACAAGCAGTACGGCAGATGCCGACGGACTGTTTGAAGGCTGAATGACATCGTCTTCGAGCATCTTCGTCTTTCCTTCCGTGAGACTTGATGCGGATGCTGGCATACAGGCCTGGTTGTCTCCTCTATTATAATACTGTGCTTTGTAATGGTCGTGCGCCGCACTTTTAATGAACTAGAGAAACATTCACCAAAATTCTGTATCAGGCTGTGCATCTGTTGCTTATGAAGCACTGAAAGGCTCGCTTTGATGGCAATTACCTCGCGGACGTCGTGGGTCGTTGGCGCAGCCGCGCATGCTAGCTCTACGCTGGCTAATTATGTCGTTTCAGAAAATTCATGGAAGAAGGCGATAGTTGTTCCCTTCGCGATGTGCTTAAACTCGTTGCCAAAATTCGTGAGGACGATATCTGCGCACCTCCTACGGAAGTGAACAAGCCCTCGTGCCACACACACACTCCTGTTCAAGAAAAGCTTTGTGTGGCTATCTGCTATACCTTCGCACTCGTTTAATGTGTAATTTTTTACAACTATTACACTGCTGCGTGGCGGAACAGTTACATTGTCATCGACGACTCGCAGTGGAGTGATATATGGTTCTCCTGTTTCTTCTCAGATTATAGCTTGTTCGGTCGAGAATGATACGCTTAACTTCTGCAAGTTGATAATGACGTCGTTAACCTTCAGAAAATGTATTGCAAATTGCAACTATAACATCCCTCGAGCATTTCGAAACTACTACGAATTCACCAACGTATGTAAATCCTCGTATCCGAACTCTTGCGGCGCACCTGCCGAGGGACATAATAAGGTGACCACCTGCTGTGAGTATGTGAGGTCCATTCCACTTCGTCAAAACCTTTTTTAGCTTCTTCGCCAGTTCATAGCTTATCACTGAATAATCCGCCCTCGTATCCATTAACGCATTCAGATCGTACCCATCCATAAGCAAAGGCAAGTCTGAAGCTATTTTCTCATTGATGCACTTCTTTACCTGGAACCAATCGTCAATGTCGCCCTGATACCGCAGTGGAGGATCTTCGCATGTCTAATTGTTACCGACCCCGCCTCCACAGGCCGCTCACTTCCGTATTCCTGCTTCGGGCTAGGCGAACGATGCCTAGCCGTGCTTGAAAAGGCACACGGGCTTGGTGATCGGTAACGCATAGGGTATGGTGATCGAGGTTGGTGATGGCGAGGTGTGCTGAAACTCTGACGCGCACATAAATACTCTTGAATGTCGGATGGTTTTTCAACGTTTCGGGTGCATGGTACATTCATAGAAAACCCTCTAAGGCCGGCTTGACAGTACGGGAAAAATCGGTACACATGACCAGCCTCTCCGCAGTGAAAACACAGGGGCCTATGGTCGGCGTCACTAAATACGTCACTATTCCTGGGCCTTGTCTCAGCCATACGGGGTGCATTGTGCCGGTACGTAGCTACTTGACTTCGTGATGGGTGCACTGTGAACTATGGGTGCACTGTGAACGGCAGATTGCCTGAGCATGCCGGAGTACATGGCGTCGGTCGTGCCGGTGGTGGCTCACACTGTGGTTCCCGTATGGCTTGCCTCACTTCTCTTCTGATGATATCGACGATATCCACGATAGATGGTTCCGGCGGAACTCCATGAGACCGCATCTTGCGTAGCTCTTCCCTGACTACAGACCTAACGAGTTCCCGCAGCGTGTGCAGATTATTGTCAGTGAGCGCAGAAAAGACATCTGTGGACGCGCAGCTTAGGTCGCGGTTGTATTGTCGGGCTTGCTGCTGAAGCATCATTTCAATCGTTGTTGCTTCCAATCTAAACTCGACAACGGTGCGTGGCGGATTGCGAACGAGATCCGCGAAGAACTCTTGCTTCACTCCATAGATGAGATGGCGCACCTTTTTGTCTTCACTCATGTTGGGGTCGGCGCGCTTGAAAAGGCGGGACATGTCCTCTATGTACATGGCCACACTTTCATGGCCACACATTTCAATTCCGTGCCCGATGAGCAGTTTCGGCCTTCTCCCTGAGATCGTTGCTCCCATACTTACCCTGCAGCTGCTGCCGAAACTCTTCACAAGACGACAGAGAAGCCTCGTGGTTTTCGTACCACGTTCCCGCAGAGTCTTCTAAAGGAAAATACACATGGCACAGCTTGCGTTCTTCACTCCATTCGTTCGACCTTGCCACTCTCTCGAAATGGTCCAACCAGTCACCGGCGTCTTCGAACGAATAACCGTGGAAACCCTGTGGTGTGATAGGTTGGCTCACGATCAGCTGTGCCCGTGTAACTTCGCTGGTCATGGTAGCGGTGTCAGTTGGCTCCCTCACCGCGAAGCGAAGAGGTCCGAATTCTGGCAAATACCCTCGAAGACGAAGGCTGGTCCGTTGGTGCACTGGCGTCAGTTCCGCAGGTTCCAATCGCCGAGGATCAGGACTATGCCCTCTTCGGTGTTTGGGGCTCGAATTCATGCCTTGCACCTCCACCAGATATGTCGCGACTTCAGTCAACCCAGGTTTATAAAAATAAACTATTGATTAAGGGGCGAACTTGTGCCCATAGCTAAAAAGGATCACTCTGTTGCCTGCGCAGCTAAAGTAGTCGAAAACGTTCTCTGTCGCATGCCACTGTCCTCGAACGCCGCTCGCGGCCTCTCTTGATGAAGCCACACGCTGCAGTTTCCCATTGGTGGGGCAGCTTCTCGGTGGGAGGTCGTGCGCACGTAGGCTGGTATACAGGTGCACTACGTGTGTCCTGATGGACGCTGTTGCTGTTCAAAGTGATCTGCGTGGTACGTGAGTGCAGGCTACGTGGCAATATATATTGACGCGTGCTCTATGTAGACATTTAGACGATGATGATGTTATGTGCTTTAACGGACTCCATGCAATCGGACAAGGAAATTCGATGATGAAGAAGATGCCCTTGTTCTGGCGGTTTTGTAGCGTTAGCTACACTGGCCTAGCCAAGCCCGTCTCGCGCGGCACATCAAGAGCCGTGCTGCGCATGCGCAAGGATCAGTGATGTCACACGGCTTGCGCACCGGAGCCACCGGAGCCGGCACCTCTCGCGCACTCCGCCGCCGCCGCGCGCGACTGACCGCCGCCGGTCTGCGCATTCCAGAGGAGCGACGTCGTAGCCGTGGTAGACACACTGGCGCCGGCGCGCGCTCGCTGTGCAGTCGCCGTCTGACACTGCGCTGGAGACGCTGCGCTTCTGACTGGCGTTTGCCAGTGTGGTATAGCCATGGAGAAGGAGAGCGCAAATGCTGCTCAACAGCGCAGAAGAACGGAGAAGCTTGACTCATCGGATCCCGAAGTAGTTGCCTGGCAATTAGCGGTTGAGCCTAGGAGGAATGAATACATGTGCCACATAATACGTATACCGCGTGTGTGTCATTGGAGCAGATGTAAGCATGACAATCAAGCTAATGCTTGACAATTTAGACAACCAGAAAAGCTAAGAATAATCAGCTGAACCTTTGCTAACGCTACGTATATCCTGGCATAGCTGAGCTAAGCCACTGCAACTTTTTTCAACAGGCTGTTCCGCTGTCTTGTTCAACGTGTTATTGTCCCTCGTTCGCGTTCAACCACGACACTGGTGGAGGGTCGGGGTACACAACCCTGCCTGATGCTCCGGACTCCTCCTGTGAGCCCTTCATCCAGCCCATCTCCAATTACACCTCTTGTGTATCTCTTCAGTCGGCCGTTGCTAGGCCTTGCTCCCGAGCTCAATACCCTGCAGGAACGCTCGTCCGGGCCCTCTTTACCTGTGCGAATGGCGACCACCAGCCCGCCACAAGTTCCACGGGTTCCACAAGACAGCTCTACTCACAGTCCGTCCCAGGTAAACCTCCTGCAACCACTGGTTCCCGATCGCTTTAATGGTGGCGCACATGAAGACGTTCAAAACTGGCTTGACCAGTAAGAATGTGTTGCCAAGGTCAATAGGTGGACTGTTCAACAAAAGCTCTCCCAAGTGTATTTCGCCCTTGACAGTAGTGCTCGCACGAGGTTTGAAAACCATGAAGCCTGCATCGCTACACATAATGCTTTCTAACATCAGCTCATTGAAACATTTGCGAGCGTCGATCGACGGGACCGTGCCCAGCAGCTAATTGAATTGCGCTTCCAGAAACCTAACGAAACTGTAGCAATGTTTGTCGAATACATGGCATCCCTGTGTCGTAGAGCTGGCCCTCGCATGCCTTAGGAAAAGAAGTTGCGGTTTCTTTAGGCGTGGCGCAAAACAGTAACTATTCACCGGACTTGTTCGGAATCCACCGAGTACTCTGGCTGAGTTTATAAATGAAGCCACTGGTATTTAACAAGCACTCCATCTAAGATGCAGGCCGTACGATTGGTTACCCACCAGCACTCCTATCAAAACCACCGCAATGACCGTTAGCAATCAGAACTTCCTCAGTGATCTAATTATGGAGATTCTTCGCGAAGAACTTCAGAAGCGCTGGACACCGGCATTGGGCAAACCCGTGACGCCAGTTGCTGAAGTCGTACGTGATGAAAGTATAGGCAAGCGTTTTCGGCAGGCGATAGAGCAGCGTCCCATAGGTTACGCCTACGCTGTCCGACGTCAACTAGCTGTTACGCCCATGCGGTGGCATCATCAGCCGCCGACAGCCTCACCTTGGTCATTACCACCACAGGAACCTTTGAGACATCCGCCCGTTGAGCCGATTTCGTCCTACTGCCAGCCGCCGTCATCTGCATTTTGGTCACCGCCACAAGACGAGGTTTTGAGGCGCCCGCAAATTCGAAAAACGGACGTATAGCGCACTGTGCTCGTGACGCCTTCGGCAGAAAGCATGTTCCACATCCGCTCCCTAAGTTTGTGAGTGGTGGCGCTGGCTAACGCTCTCAGGGTTAGTTTTAGTTGTAAAACATAAATACCCCAGAACGTGGGTGGGAAAACGGCTCCGCGGTAGCGCAATGATAAGAGCATCGCGTGCGTAATGCGAAGACGTCGGGTCGTTCCCCCCCTGCGGACAGTTGCTATTGTAGCGTTAGCTACACTGGCCTAGCCAAGCCCGTTTCGCGCGGCACATCAAGAGCCGTGCTGCGCATGCGCAAGGATCAGTGATGTCACACGGCTTGCGCACCGGAGCCACCGGAGCCGGCACCTCTCGCGCACTCCGTCGCCGCCGCGCGCGACTCACCGCCGCCGGTCTGGGCATTCCAGAGGAGTGACGTCGTAGCCGTGGTAGACGCACTGGCGCCGGCGCGCGCTCGCTGTGCAATCGCCATCTGACACTGCGCTGGAGCCGTTGCGCTTCTGACTGGCGTTAGCCAGTGTGGTATAGCCTTGGAGAAGGAGAGCGCAAATGCTGCTCAACAGCGCAGAAGAACGGAGAAGCTTGACTCATCGGATCCCGAAGTAGTTGCCTGGCAATTAGCGGTTGAGCGTAGGAGGAATGAATACATGTGCCACATAATACGTATACCGCGTGTGTGTCATTGGAGCAGCAGTAAGCATGACAATCAAGCTAATCCTTGACAATCTAGACAACCAGGAAAGCTAAAAATAATCAGCTGAACCTTTGCTAACGCTACGTATATCCTGGCATAGCCGAGCTAAGCCACTGCAACCTTTTTTTCATCCATTTTCATTTCCATGAATTTATCATTTCTTTAATGCAACTAGTAAGTACAAGTAATTTCCCCTATGATGTCTTTGGTGTCATTGTTTGTTGGCTTCTTATGATATGATTAATAATAATCGGGCCCCTCGGTTCCCTCTCTTCTCGTTCTGTATATATATATATATATATATATATATATATATATATATATCAATGAAATGAGGAAGTCGGGAACAAGACGTATGTGTGTGCGCGTGTGGGTGTGTTGATTGGTTCTGCAGATGAAATTGACCTCTGGCCTCTGTCATTATCTAACACGAAGAAGCTTGTCAGAAGCGGCCGCAGGAACAGTCGCGCGGCCGCAGTAAAGCGCGGCCCCTCCACATGCCCACCCTCCCCGGAGCCTTCCGGCCTGGCGGGAGCGCGCCGCCGCAGTAAGGCGCGGCCCCTCCCCCTCCTTACCCTCCCTCCGGAGCGTTGTGCACGACTGGAAGAGTGTGCTCTTCCTTCCCGCTTCCAGCCATCGCGTGCACGAGCCACGCTTGGCGGCTCACCGTCGCATGCTTGCACTTGAACATATAGCGTACGGCGTGCGGGGACGATTTTATCACCCGTAGATTTTTTACGGAACCTCACGGTGATGACGGCAGCAGAAAGGCACCTGGAGTGTTCATATAATTGCTATCGCAATAATACAGAGGCCTCAGAATCTACGTCATGAATATCAGAGCCATTATGTCAAAAGCTGTGGTGAGGTTAGCATACAGCCGGAACTGTAATTCCTGTTAGAACTAAACTGTAACTTGCGCTAGAGTTCTGTCGCAATGAAACGTGACACTTCAAAATACGTTTATGTATGGAGCAATACCAGCCCCTTCAATGACATGTATATTTAGGAACCATGGTATCCACACACCAAAGTGACGCGGATGCCATAGGCAGGTCCTCCAACGTCAACTTTGTGCTAGAGGTCAGTGGCGGCAATTTTTTTTCCTTTAGAAGCAAGATATAAACATAGTATAGGGCTGGGTATACTTTCAGAAGGATTATAGCAGCTACCTCTTCGGCCGTCGATGAAACTACTCTCTATTGTCTTCCAGTCCTGCTGAAGCCACGGGTCCGAATTCAAAAGTATCAGCACAGCTATCTATATCTATGCTGACGAACCCATCTGTTGAAGGTGATTTTGGTATCTTACTTCCAAATGTACCAGCACCACTGCCCAAGCCTCTTCAGACGAGATGTACTGACCGGAATGTGGTCATTTTTGCCTGCCCTAAGTGCGCACTTCAGTTATCGCGTGGTTTACCATCAAACTAATTTAGTCGCCAATCTCTACAGCGTATAAGAGAGCTAAAGAACAATAAGTTTAATGTAAAATTTCCGTAAATGTCTCCCCAGGTTGGCCTTTCCGGAATTGAAAAAGGCTACTCTATCTCTCGGGCACTGTTATCAAGCCACCCAAATATGAAAACACCTGAAGATTCCAAACTAACAAAGGAGGCCATTCGCCGTCATTTTCGTAAACTTTGGAGATGCCACCGCATGAACCCTGCTTGAAGAAGAGGCTGATGCGCTCGGTGGCTACACTACTTTTTCGAATAAAAACGGGCTCGGCGTACGCGGAAGCTTGAGATTAAAACTCGGAGCAAGTCTTCCCTGCTCTGGGAAGTCTGGGGAGATATGAGTGACGCGGAGCAATTGATATGGTCTTGCATAGGTTATACTGAGGCGCGAAAGCTTCTACTTGACGCCATGAGAAAGAGAGGTTCCCCACACTATTGCGCACAACATCTGGTGTTTCCATAAGGTTGCCAGATCATCCGAAGATAGGTACTACGGCTTCCGCCTGCGTTTCTTGAGGACAGTTCACCTTCAGACATGGGGTGGCACGCTGTATATCTAGAAAGAGGTGCTACAGGTGGAGCGATTGCAGGCCTCGAGTGCCAGGCTAGAACCGCCTGTAGCACGACCACCACCACCATCAAAAGTATGACGCTGCATTACAATTTGTTTCAAAACGAAGCTTTGTACCTCTACCAGCCAAGGGTTCTGTCGTGTCCGTCGTTGTAATCAACAAACGATCCCGACGAATCGCTAACAATTGAAGGTATAGCAGTATAGCTTACTTGAATTCAGGCATTCAGCGTACAACTAAGCACTCGTTTTCGCATGAAAAACCACAAAAACAAGCTTCAAAGTGATGAGCCAACATGATGGATGATAAGGGCTGCGTGCAAACAACGGAAACAGGCTCGGCGCGGTCAGTAAGATTAGATTGCAGCTGTTGCAAAGCTTATGCAGCTGCTTGAAAGAGGGTTGACGTCATTCGAAACCCTTCCAGCCTAGTAACTCCTTCGGTTCATTTTCTAGACTACCCCACTATGGGGTAGTCTAGTAGTGTATATCACACCGATCATAAAGCAGTAGTGAACATTGTTGTCAAGTAAATAATAATAATGGCCGTGGTTAAAGTTACGTTGTAGTGTGTGAAATATCAAGTGCGCCGCAGTCACCGTGAGGGGGGCGTAAAAAGCTTCGCTTTCCAACCACCTTCACAGGGTGGATTGGCGGGCAATTTTTATTTCAATATACTGCAGACCTTCTCGGCCCAAGCAGGAGTGGTACACAAGATATGAAGTACAGTTACAATGGTGGTGCATACAGAAAGAGATGAACACAATCCAAGATTAGATGAAAAATGAAAAAAAAAACAATTCAATGCTGAGTACAGTGTAAACAAAAATGTCAACAATACAGTGTTCAGCTCACATCCGAAAGCGCACAAACTCAATAAAAAGCGGGAGAAAGAATAACAGTTTATAATAAACCGTGAATTCCTACTCATTAGACGTGCTAATACACTATTTAGAAGAAATCAATATCTGATTTCTTTAGCAAACGATTATATCGTTTTGCAGTTCACCGCAGATAATGGTAGTGCATACCAGTATGCTATAGATGACGGGAAAACACAGTTTTTGTGAATGTTGTTGTGACTTTTAGGCAGCCGTATTGTCTAGTGATTAGTTCTTTAGGAGTGCCTGAGTGGTTGAAGGAGATGCTCTGTATTAAATATTTTATAATGCTCAAGATATAAAAGGTGCAAATATTTAAGTTTGGAAATTATTCTACGTTGAACAAGACAATGAAGTTCGCTTTTTTACGTAGAGCGGTAACACTGGTACACCTGGAATTGTCTGAAAATATAAATCGAACTGCTAAATTTCGCGCTCGTTCAATTTGGCAATAAGAAAGTTTTGGTGTGGACTCCGAATGATGTCGACATATTCTAGTGCTGGTGAAATCAGCGTCTCATAGACCAAATTGCCCAAATCATAAGCAACTCGATAAAGAAATCTGAGCAAAATTACGCGTAATGTTACAGATAAAAATGTTAGCTGAAAGCGACCTACATGTTCTTTTCCTACCACAATACACTCAGGCACCGTTCACAATACAATGTAATCACTGCAGTAGTAGTCACAAAGGGCTTTTAATCATGAAATCCTATGAACTCCCATTGTCAGCGACCTTCAAGTGACCTTGACCCAAAAGCCAAAGCCGCTATCCGGGCACTCAAACGAGAACATCCGAACATCGTTGCGAGAACAAAACGAGATCATCCGGGCAACCAGTCAAAAGTTACGAAAATGTGGTCTCTGACCCCCAACCCTTTGTACAGGACCGTATTACTTATACGCTAGTTACTGCCCAAACAAGTTATAAAAATATTGCCTCAGAGTTCTTCCTAATGTTTTTTCGCAATATCACTCAAGCTGTAACTTCAAGTACCCTGAAGTTTTATTAGTAATTTCCAATAGCGACGCGTCGATGGCACAGAAAGCCACGAAAGCTTTGTTGCACTGCCTCATGTCTACAGGTCTTGGCGACTGTCTGTAGACTTCGTGCGAAGTTTATTTCTCTATATTTCCTTTCTCTCTCTTTTCATCCCTATACCCCCTTTTCCCAGTGCAGGGTAGCAAACCGGACGTGCGTCTGGCTAACCTCCCTGCCTTTCCTCTCTTCTATTTCTCTCTCTCTCCAATAGCAACATTCAAAGGGCCGATACTGGGTACCATACACTTGAATTGTGATCTTTTGGCACTGACACAGGGTTGCCTGTGCTCTATTGAGCGGAAGCTGTCCGTAAGTTTTGCGGCGCGGCTTTAGCGTCGCTTCGAGAGATGGCGCCACGCTGCGTGGCGCCTCCTTCAGGCACTTTTCTTCTTCCATCTGGGCAGTGCACTATGTCTCCCTGGCGTCTTTCACTGCCTGTCGTGCCGCCTTCAGCCGGTTTTCTTCTTCTAGCTGGGCAGCGTTCATATGCACCAGTGCACAGTATGACGTGCTGTGGTGTGGTGTGATGGGGTGTGCCGTAGCGAACATGCACTATACTCATTTCATGATTGTGGCTAGTATCATCTCCAACCAGTCTGCTTTGCCGATAGCCATTTCATGCTAACACCTACTCTCGATTACCGAAGAGCCAGCAATTTTTTATTGAACCCTTTCTCTACCGCTGACTAGTATAGCGATCACCAGAATTAGTACTAACACCGCCAATTGCAGGTTTAGTCTTCATAAAAAATGTCTTGCAGTTAACCGATGAAAGGTATTACAGCTAGCCCTGAACTTTCTGGAAGTTATAGCATTGGACGCTGGATGGCGGTGTTTTCCGGAGTTAGTTTCCAGGTAACGTACAACTTCCAGAAGCACTTTAGTTCAATGTGGACGGAAGCATCAAACGGTGAGCAGTCGAAATTAGAACAGGCGTTTACAGTATTGGTGGTAAAAAAAGCAGGAAGAGATTGATACCACCGGATCTCATACAGTCATAGGTAGCGGTAGGAGGCATATTTCTAAGGCAAAAAAAAAAAACATGTTAAGGTGCTGTATACAAAACTGCTAGATAAAAAACATCTACAGCATTCTTGATTAAATCAAGCAGGCTAGGTGACTATTTGTTACTGCCCCGTTGCAAAGGGGATGCCATTGAATCATCATCATCATCATCATTGCTTAGTTAGTGTTAGTTTCGACTGGCCTACTTGGCGGCCTTAAGTTTATGGATACCAAGGGGTTTCAACCATGTCCGCAATAGAGATTAGTAATAGGCGACTGGAGGTTTGGTATCAGAAAATCAAGGAGATAACTAACAACGGCGGCATACAAAAACATGGTTTCCAAAAGTGGTTCAGATAGTTTGATGCTGGGAATATTTTGTCTGTTTAAAAATATAATAGGTAAGACATTAGGCAAAATAAAACAAAAAATTTTGATGGCACAACCCAACACCGCCTTTCTAAGTGGCGCTCACAATATCCATTCATATATCCATCCATCCAATAAATGGTATTGTGGGCAGACTTCTTTAATACGAGCTGCTTGAACGCTTGCATCAAAACCATGGCTGCTACGCGCCACCTTTCTGGAAAATTCTCGGCAATCTTTGTTACTTCCTGCGATATACTATTTAATTGTTAAAGTGCTGCACTGATTCTTGGTGAAATTAATTATATTCGACCCACACGGACCTCTTTTTTGCATCCCATATGCTGAGTCGTGTGTTCTGTTTCCATTTGACCATGTGCAAACGTTCTCTGAATATCGTTATATAGTGATCCAGCACGGCGTCGCATTGTCTCATCCTGTGTTCGCCGCACGGGCGGCCTGACATCCACAGGCCGCGCATCCCGCCGGCGAAACTGTCGTCTGAAGAGCATTTCAAGCTCCTAGCTCAGCGTGCTATATTTCGCCCTTATCGTCATTCCACTTGATTGTCGTGATCCACCCAACGATGGTATCAAACAATGCAGCTGCTAAAAAAACACAAGAAATCATTCATGATTCTGTTGGGCTGAGTTTTACACTGGCAAGTTGAAACTGGCTGAATCGCCCTCCCCCTTTTTTCATTCTTCATATCAACGCTTTCTCTAAGAAAAATAAAGAGTTATGAATTGGCCCTTCGTCCGTCCACGTCATCGTTCCCTTCTTCGTCGTCTTCTTTTTTTTTCTTTCCTTTTTTGCCAGTGTCAAACTCTGCGCAACATAATCACAAGACCCCTTTCATGTTTTGCTTAATAAAACATTCCTCGCAAACAAGTTTCACATGTTACATTGGTGCTGAGAACTGTATTAGCAACGATGACACCGCTCTGTCGTGTTGGCCACGTGTTCAACTATGTCCATGTTAGTGTTGTCACCATAGTGCTCACAAGCGAAATAAAGAACTGATGGGTGGTCGAATGCAGCTTTCCTTCGTAAAAAAGCAAAGATTTCAGTTTCATGTAACAAGTTAAAAAAATTGGACGAGTTAGCATCAATGCATCAATTCAATGGCTTAATAGACGCGGCACACAAGCACGTACTCCTAATGAGCAGTTTAATGCAGGTGAAGGCACCTTCTTTTGTATGGTCCACGGTCAAATAGCTGTTTGCTAATCTCCGTTCTTTCTACTGGCTATATTACCTTATTTGTCCATGTTAATTCTTCCGGTGGTTGTTTTGCGGTTTTTACACCCAGTGAAAGATAGCGTAACCGTGGCATCTATAAAAGAGGGTGTCTCGACTTTCCGTTGGGAGTGCACATTTGTGG
This sequence comes from Dermacentor silvarum, assembly GCF_013339745.2. Classification (NCBI taxonomy): domain Eukaryota; kingdom Metazoa; phylum Arthropoda; class Arachnida; order Ixodida; family Ixodidae; genus Dermacentor; species Dermacentor silvarum. The sequence continues at coordinate 161,580,421 of NC_051162.1, read as the reverse complement.
GATTACCTTTCGTGCACTTTTTTTACCCTTTACAATCGTGAAACATTGTCCATCTGTATGTGACACTTTTCGGTTCTCTACATTTTCGAAGATGACGTGTACCAACATTGTATCATGGCGCCACCCGAGCACGTTGACAGTTCATTTGCTTTGTTGTTAAAAGGGTAAGTTTCAGTTCTTCGAATATGGTCGAACAAAGTATATTCGCTGTAAGCGTGTATACGGTTACAATTACGAACCACATACGCGTACGTGATGCCAGAACACTCACGAAGACGTTACCTGCCTGCAGGATTTTCTGCACGTTCTCGAAGTGTTGTGGACTATCGAAACTTACAGTGCCACCTGTTTGTTTCTTTATTAATAATCATTCGCTTCACTGCGCTTCTATCCGCGCGTAAGACAAGACCTAGCAGCACACGGAAAAAAAACTGCGCAAGTGCCAACTGTTAATTGTTCGTAAGGGTACGACATATTTATAACATCAAGAGCTCACTACTAGAAGTAAACATTTGTGCAGAAAGCCATCGATCATGATTGTCAGTGTACGCTGATAGCCCGAATGAAGTAACGAATGAAAACTCGTGGTGGACAGCCTCTCCCTCCCCCTCGTTCACCCCTCCCCGTAACTCGTGTATGCGAGAGCACACGCCCTTTCTCTCGGTGCCTTTGTATTGCAAGTCCGACAACTGACCGTCAACCACCGACGACGACCAGGGACCGCCGACCGCCACCTAGCATGAAAACGGGTAAACGAGCCAAAGAAAGCAATTCGCCTTCAAAGGTCTATAAAGAAAGATGAATTGCAATATATCAGCAGTTCTGCTTCTGCACTTACGAAGATGGCTTCATGCAGTTTTTTTTTCAATCAATTCGAAAGCTGCTTCTGCAAGCGCCACTGAAAATGTACTCGCATACTTATTACTGTTTTAGCGCATAATCTAAAAAAGCACAAAGGGACACGAACCGAGAGAGGCGCTGAACTTCCGACTAACATTAATGCCAGATGTCCTGAATATATACAGAAAAACAGACAAAAAGAAACAAACGAAAACGCAAGAAAAAACATCGCTAATCACTTGATCATACCTTAATTACACATCTGGCAATAAACGTTAGTTGGAAGTTAGTGCCTGTCGCGATCGTGTACCTTTGTGCTTTTTTTATAGACTATACGCTAAAGCAGTAGTAAGTATGGATTACCAACTGGCCCGAACCAACGTTTTACTCGCATAGCTTCCCGAATCATTCTTTAGCAAAAGTCAGCCTTCCAAGATTTCTCGTACTTTCTGTGAACATTAGCGAACCAATATATCAGTTTCTTTGGATATAGAATCGCAGCCGCACCACGCGCCATGTGCTACCAAATTTCCTGGTGACTCGAGCCTTCTTGTCGCACGCCTGTGACCTGGTAACCTGAAGTGAATGCAGCGGCCCGTTCACCCTTGTTATAATTCGCCGTTCGTAAAGGGGACCTGAGCGACAGAATTTCTTGGGCACACCATGAACCTGATTTGCGTGCTCACTGGACATTGATTAGAAATACATTTTTCTGCTGATCAGCCGCTCTTTTTTTCATGCGCCTTTCATTTTTTACGGAGCTTAAAAAACTTTTGCACCATACAATTTCGCATCCTTGAAACGCCAACTCCTGTTTTGTGCACGTGATAAATCTAGATAACACTATTCTTATGCGCTGAATATTCCTTCTCGCTGCCTTCATTTTCTTAAAAAATTAATTCAGTAACGATTCAAAACTAATGAGCACTAGTGCAGAATAACTCTTCAATTTACACGTATGAGCACGGGTTCTAAACTAGCACTTCTTTTTTTGTCTTAGTTTTTTCAATGATATGTGGACTTGTCCTGATAGAGCTTTGTCATTTTCGTAAATGTCTCTTCTGTCTCGTTGCCTTCCTTGGCAAACAATATGAAATAACATTACTATTCAGTGGTCCAACTTCATGTCCTTTGCAGTTGCAAAGACGAAGTTCCTCTACCAGTTATCAACATTGCCCTGCAGATTCCGCATCTTAACGACACAAACATTTCTAAAATTTTACAGTTTTCCAATGAGACGATCCGAATATGTATTTATAAACGATCCAAACTCTTTCTATCTTGCTCATTAGCCACGTTTTCACAACAAACAGATTATTTTTGTACAAAAACAATTAGTTTAAATTTAAAAATTCGAGACGTTATTCCATCTTATGACTCAAATCAAAATTTAAAGATTGAATTCGATGAAATTTTCCCACAGAACCCTAAGTTTCATTCAGTCAGGTTATTAAATAATATACAGCAAGATTACCTTGCACTCGTACACACAATTAACATAATAGCCACTGACGCTTCTGTGAACGACGATAAGGCGGGCGTAGGCATTTTCTCGCTATCGCTTGGCGGGTCATTCTCCTTGAGACTGCCAGATTTTACTGTCGTATTTGAAGCTGAGCTCTTAGCAATGATTCTAGTACTGCGAAAACTCCCTTTAAATGAATCCAGCGCACTTATTATAACAGATTCCCTTTCTGTCTCTAATGCGCTTACAGTTTCAGCTAATTCACCAGTTCTAAAGACGTTTCTAACATTAGTTCCCCCCCCCCCCCAGCTGAATCTTGTAAAATTATTATGGGTACCAGGACACTGCGCATTACATTTCAATGAAATGGCCGATTCATTAGCGCGAGCATCCCTGAATAAGACCAACGATATCGGTCCTTCCAGTGGTGGCACAAATAACAGCGATCAGATATCGAAATCTTTCAATTCGTACAGATATCACTGAAACAATAACATCATGGACTGAATTTCAGCACCTAAAATTTCCGTGGAAAATACATTGGTGTCCATCAAGACAATCGCAAGCAATAATCACAAAATTACGCTGCCGTGTCCCGCCATTAAACCTACATTTACACAGGGCTGGTCTGGCGATGTCGCCGCTGTGTCAATTCTGTCTAGAAATAGAAACCGTAGAACACTATTTTTAATATGCCGTCGGTATAAATTACAAAGAAAAAGGCTTCTTTAAATTCCGCTTGCTAAATTAGGGGTAAATTTAACTTCACAAATAGTATTCACTTTCGGTGCCTCGGTATTTCGCTTTAGCCACAGGGACCTGTTTGATGCCGTTTGCGGTTTCATTCAGTCAACAAAACGAATAAAATTTTAAATCCCTACTTTTACAATTCTCTGAGAGATATAGCACGGCATTTATATTATTAATGTTGCAGTTTAGGAAAATTAATCTGTCTGTTCTGATTACTAAATTGCACTGTAACAGTAGTTTCAAAAACCGTATCTAAAAGTTCAGGTGCCCAATTCTTGGCCAATCCCCCGGAGTGGGTACGAGCCATGTGCTGAGGATATCATCATCATCTTCTTCTTCTTCAGTTCCCCAGACCACGGTGTTAGAAGTATTTAGGTGGACCAACAGCGCCTCCGGAAAGGGATAACTTCAGTCGGCGTTTTGTGCAGGGGGCCCGAGATGGCGCCACAGTACCCGTGGCCGATACGAGGTATCATGCATGGTCGCCTCGGGGCCACGAACGCCGCTCGCAATAAATAAAAAAGACTCCTTTCACGCAACAAGATAAAAACGGCGAAGAAATGCGAGATTTTGACGATACAGCCATAGATATCTGTTGAATATATTCAATTCACCACCACGATGGTTGCGATAGGAGGATGCCTCACATTCGGACATGTGATATCGTGCATTTAAACATATGACGGTGAAGTCGCGTTGAAATATGACAGAAGTTGGTTCTGTTTGTTGAAGTCATATGTACCTAACTGGATAACAATACCTTATTAGCCGTAGTACTATAGCAGCAAAACGCACTGTCGATTGCTGTCTCGAACATTCGAAGCAATTAGCGGTCGTTGATTACGCATAAAAATGTGTAATGAATACAAACTTTGTTAACGCTAGCTTGTCGCACACACAACACTGAATTTTAAGGAAGTGCCCTGCAGCTAAGTTTGAGGCATCGACGACGCTTTAGCGCATGAAAAAATGTCCTGGTTTGGCACCTCGAGAAGGGGAGACATATTTACAGTGGTGGGTATGTATTTCCGATTCTTCTCTGTTCCCATCCGAGTGATATTTTCACTGTCTGTGTCTTACATAGTGGCCCAGGGACAGCATTATGACTCGGTCCTTTAAGGAACATGTCCATTTGGATGTGGGGAGTCTTTACGAGCGTAGCCAGTCCACGGCGTAGGTACAGTGGTTACCGTGCTCGGCTGCTGACCGAAAGTTGCTGGTTCGATCCCGGCCGCGGCCGTCGCATTTCGATGGAGACGAAATGCTAGAGGCCGGTGTACTGTACGATGTCAGTGCACGTTAAAGAACACCAGATTGCTGAAGTTTCCGGAGCCCTCCTACGGCGTGCCTCATAATCATATCGTGGTTTTAGCACATTAAACCCCAAATATTCTCACTGTTACAAGCATAGCTCTTGCACGGGGAGAAAATTTTCCACACTGACACTGCTACGTTTGGTGGCAGAAGGGTGCCAACGGTCCGCAGGCGCCTTTATTTTTTTCTGTTTTTGTCAAGTGAGCAGAGCAGTCGGGAAACTTCGTCGGCACGGCGTCTTTTGCCAAAGCCGCCTTTCGTGGTGCGCTCACAAAAACGTGTCCTTTGTTAACTGCTTCCCACGTCTTCGTCACGTAGCTCGGCTCGAAGTGCTTCTCGCACACGTAGTCAGTCGACTGCAGCACGCGTCCTTGCGCGGAATCGCATGGCACCATATCTTCAGGCGGTCCGCTTCTCGGAGTGCAGCAAAAAGCGACACTTTTTCAGTGCAGGTCTTGTAGCCAGATTTGCACCGTGGCACAAAAACACTTCTTCCCATTTCACGGCCTGCTCGCATGAATAGCACAGCTAGTCATCGCACAAATGTAATGAAAACAAGGGCGCAACGTGGCGATAACTGCTTCGACTAGACGGCTAGCGCTCGTCCACAAATGCGCAATAGGGGCCGGCTCGCCCGTATGTCGGCCACGCGACCGCTCCTGCCATCTCGCGGCGTGATGGCGGGGAGGTACCGAAGTTCGACGCAGCGAGTGCACGGCGGCGGCGCTCCGTCGTTCCACCTGTACTTCTAACACCGTGCCCCAGACAGTGGAATCCGGACACAAAAGCGTTTTAACAACATAAATTATTTTATTCGTCAAAACGTCTCCTGGAACATTGGTCAACGACAGCAACACTGTGACGTCGTGAAGGGAAAAGAGTGAAACTTGCTTTAAATTATTCACATAACGTATCACAACATGAACAACGGATATCATAAATGGGACACTAGTTTAGATGATATAAATGTCCTCTTCCTTCCTCACTTTCGTGGCGCCAGAGGGGCCTTTTTGGCGACCACGGGTAGCTTCTCGCCTTGAAGGTATGGGTTTTTTGCCTGCAGTGAAAAAAAAAATTAGCGCAGCTTGCACTAAGTTGTGCAAGAATATGAAAAGCAGAATTGTAGCTCTCAGTGACACAACCTTCAGCCCAACCTAAGTGATTGGATGTACTGCTTCTGCATATGAAGGGATGTGCAGCCATCATAATGCACACATTGGCCTCACTTTATGTCATACGTATTGTGAACGAAACAAGCAATTAGTTTATGGTAAGACGATATCCGCTTTTTCAAGAACAGTAAAGCTATTTACAGCTCCTCCATGCTCACACTTCTCGGTCCGTGTGAGGAATTGAAGCCACCCAGGGAACCAGCACAACATCCTTACTGCGCAGGTTGCGGTCAGGTGCCTCCCAGAACTAACCTGTTTCCACAACTTTTAGAATGTTGGTATTACGTTCAATTGTATTTTTTAAAGAAATTATCATATCTAAGAGACCAGGGGCCAGATTCACAATGCTTTTTTACCTAAGATCGCTTGGCCACTGACTGGAAGCCTTCGCTAAAACTATGTCTGGCATCCGGATTGGCTAAAATTCTTTTTTACTGCAAATTCTAGCGTAAGAACATTTTGTGAATTGGGGCCCTGTACTTGTGTGCAACGCTTCTCTTATCCAAAGCTGTTACACCGTATTGGCAAACAGTCGCTTTGTATTGGTAAACAGCATTGGCAAACAGTCCATCGTATTGAGAAGCTCAACGCTCTCTAGCCTAAGATAGCAAATGCGGCGTTAAACTAGAGTGCAGTGTGTGGTTTTACAGGATCCACGAAATCGCTTTGAATCCTTTTAGTGCAAAAAAAGCAGATGCATGAAGGGACTTACAGGTGTAGTCTTGGGCTGCTTGACAGATTTCTTGGATTTTCTCGGGTGTCGCTTTGCATAAGACTCGTGGTTCTGGAGAAACAAAAGGTACAGAGGTATGTGTAACTACTGCATGCATGATCGAAAATAGCGCTAGAGACACGGACTACAAGGAAGAAGACTGTTTGAAGGCGAGCTTGTTGGTATGCATCCATGGTAGAAAACATTCATGCGTTAAGTGAAGGACTGTTGAAATGCAATGCCCACGTAATTCCGCGAAAGGGCTATTATTCTTTTTCTTTTGCGTCGTGTACGTTAAACCTGATGCGGAACAATTTGTACTTTTTAGAGGCAACAGCGTTTGAATGCAGTAATTTCATTCGTCATTCGTCAAAGAACGCTAAAAATCAGTGGCGCGTACATTTAGTAAATCAGATAATGCAATGATCGAAGAAATTACTTCACAATATCGCCGTTACGCGCTCAGCAAACTGTCCCCCGATACAGACCTTCCCATCTCTCATTTGTGCAAATATCCAAAGGACTGCAAAAATCACCCGAAGACATGACCATCTTCACTCGAATTTTTTTAAACACCTGCGTGACATCACACAAGCTATACTATGACGTGACAGGATATACCTAGTTTATATGCACAGTTATATGCCCGCACTATTTTGTGAGTGTTAGTTGTTAGAATAAACTGACCATTAAGATTTCCTTTTAACGACTAAGTGCCAAACCTATGTTTTTGTTTGTTTGTTTCCTAGCTTTTTTCGTTCATGTGTTTCCATTCTTTCTATAAATTTTCTTCTTGAACATCAATAAAGAATTATGGAAGCTGTTCAACACAGAACAATATCTTGCTAGTACCTAGTACATTACGCTAACCTTATAACTGGATTCACAAGCCACTATATGTTTCTTGTAACGAGCAATCACATAATATTTGCCAATGCAATACTATCGAAATCATACCTCTTTTCTGAAGAATTTCTTAGCCATCACGGTCTTGTGCTGTCCTTCCACCTGTTGAAAGATAACGAGAGGGTAATTATTGCCCACAAGGAAGTTTCTTGCAACGTTATCACGACATTACATTCTATGATTACCTTCTTTTTCCTCTAGGCAGTGCTGCATACTAACAACGTGCACGCGATCCAAGGGAACAAAGCACGCGTTCAGAAACAAAATTACAAAGATAACCGTCGTACACGCAAATGGTTCAGTTTATGCACAATGTGATTTTCCGAAGCATAAATAAAAATTTGCGCGGAAACTATCGGCGATGATTCTCGGTGTAAACGAATAGTAAAACGTTTTTAGAAATGTATTCGCTTCATTAAACAAATTACACGCTTGAAGGCGCATATTTGTTGCATTGGAGACACTTAGGTGACATTTGTTGTTTCATCGCGTGATTCCGTAGAGAACAGAACCATTTACCAGTACATCTGCAGACGCCACAGGAGGGGAGAATGGCGGAAGAAGGGGTGGGAAATCCTTCCCGACCATCCCACCCTATGATTTAAACCTTCGGATATCCCAAATCTATCGCACGGTGGCACATACCGGCAGGATCTGCTATTCGCTTACACGCGCAACACTAGGCGATGTTACGAAGGGGTGTCTTGCACCGAGACAAGGTCTACCTTCGCATTGTTGCCGATTGCCTATCTTCACTACTGCCGTAATACTCAGAATGTTTATGAAGCTGACAAAACATTTATTGCACCCTTGCAAGTTCCACGTCTAGAACTGATACGTTTGTGAGAGCTACGTTCACGTCGATGTTATTTTCTTAGATATATTTACTGCTGGCGTTCGGCACGCATGGCTGGGGAGAGCGCGCTTCATTTGTATCGGCAGTGAAAGTCCAACTGCCACCCACCGACCGCCAACAGCCAACCAGCGACAACCGACCGTCACCAACGAAATTGAGCGAAAGAGCCATAGGAAACTATTCGCTTTGAATGGTGCTTGGTTTTAAATACTTCCAAATGCAATGCTTCAAAACCATAGAAGGACAGATAAAGCAACACTGCGTTTCGAGTCCAGCTTTCATGGACTCGAAAGAAGTTACCAACTCGGTGTCTAACTTCTGTTTCAGCCGAATATATATTTAAATCTTCACCAGTTTCGTACATCGTGACACTGCTTGCAGAGCCCAATACCAAAGAATTAAACATCATTCAAATAATTTCCTTGCCACTTACACCACATACCTCGAAATGACAGGTTATTGAGTGACTATTCTAATGCGTCCCTAGGCCTCGATATGGTCACTAGTCAAGGCCCCACCATAATGGCGCGACCATAATCAACGCAAGGGATAAATCTGAGAAGCCTTTATTACATTCGCAAGAAAGGATAGGGTTCTGTGAGCCTGCCCTCAACGACTCTACGTGAAAACAACATGCATATTTGTCGTCCTAGTTCTCCTACTTATTTGCTCTTTGAGATTACTGCGTAATTTATGTCGCTACCTGCGCAGTTTATATTCCCTCATTTTGAAAATAAATACTGTTAGCTCGGCGTGCTGTCGGCTGCTGTTGCGCCATTTTGTTCCTGCGCCAATCCTGCCTGAAAAGTGTCGTGATTCTTACGGACTAACCTAATCCTCTAATGTGAACCTAAATCTAACAGCACGAGCGTTTATACATTAGGCTTCCCAGAAGGAGAAAGCAGCTGCTGCTTGGAATCGAGGACGCCGTGTTCTAGGTGCAACGAAAACATAATGAACTGACAAATGTACGGTGCACTCCATGCGTAACGAACGACGTTTGTCACAAAAAAAAAAAACGCCAGCGACATAGACTCTCGTACAGGTACAGTGGGGTCAATGTGCTGCACGATGCGGTCCAGCGTGGACTCCATGAGGCCTTCGTTCTGGATGGAGCGCGCCAAGGCATCGATCTCGTTCTCCTGCGTGGCGCCCGGGCAGTCGAACATGTGCTCCGTGTCGCACATGCAGTCTTGCGCCGCCTGGTAGTCTCGGCTGAAAGCCGCCGTGTTCTCGAAGTCCTCCAGGCAGCCGTCCTCGGCTGCGAGCCGATCAGGCATCGGATATTGGGCGTTAAAGAATGATCGCCGTTGGTACATTATGAGACAAAATTCCCCAGTGCCTGCTTTCAGCACACCGCTCACGCATGAAACACCTTGTTACTCCTCATTGTTACCGCTAATGTCCATTCGTTTCCAGAACCATTGTAGTACCAATTGAGTCTCTAAGTGTAATTTAGTTCTCGTTATATTACTAAGATATTTGTAATGTTTATATATTTGTACTTGCTCCCTTTGTTACCTACCGACTTTTCAACATTGCCGATTCTCCTTAAATAATGTAATTTTAAATATTATATTTGAATGTATAAATTTTATGTGCTGCTGCCTTGTGATATACCTATCATGTGTCTTCAGGCTACTTCATCTTGAGGCTTTCTGTGCTACGATGTATACTTGTGCTAATTCTTTCGTATAACTGTAATATGCCTCACGCACAAGAACGCCCTCCCGCCAAGCGCAGTGATCTAAATAAACAAAAGGTGAATAAATAAGTAGCGAAATAAAATTTCAGGCTTCTTAGTGTCTGTGCTGCTTAGATCTGTGTCGGTATTGCATTGTCAACCAGCCCTTCTTCGGGTGCAGCAAGCGTACATGCATATAAGTATAGAACATAATAGTCAGGCATCTTTTCTATTTCAGTGACTTTCTTGGGTGAGCACAAGGCACTTCGTGTGATCATGGGCAGTTTCGCCCGAAATAGAGAGTGAATCCAAAGCAGACCTCAAAAAGGAATAGAAAAAGAATGCGTCCTATCGCAACGACGTGGATGTCTATTAGGGTTATACATTTTACTTGTCATTGTTCCCCCACTGACAAGATATTTGTTAATCAATAAGTACGTTGACGCATGATTCTTAATGTATTCTGTTGCATGTTTTATGATTTCTTGTCTATGTACTGTATTTTCGCACCAATCCAGTATGTGGCAATGTGTAAATAAACAAATAAATAAACAGTTGCAAACGTCAAACTGGCCACTGACCCATAAACACTGTCAAACACACACACAGACATTAGGTATGAAATCACCGTTATAGCTATGGTCACTTTATGCATTCATTCCTCTGAAAGTTTCCTTCGTGGTTTTCGTTACATTTAGCCTGACACCGGACATCTTTAGGCTTGCAATCACCTGTGTATCCTTTGGGGCAGGGGTTGGGCGGGTTGCAGTAGGCGGGAAGCACAGCGTCCGTTTTCACCACCTGCACGTTCTTGGCGCTGCCATCGGGCTTCAGGCGCTGGAAGCCTTCACCGGCGCCACCTGCGATGTAACGAGGCTCTCAGCGTTGTGCTGGGGTAGCCACCACCCAATTCTGTGCTCTAGAAACATTTGCCTGGATAGATGCAGGCCCCTGGACTATCCTACTTAAAGCTTAGCAAATGGAAATGATGGAAATCAGAAACTTATGGACGAAAAGAAGCCTTACATTTATTTTTTACCGAATTTTTCTTGCTTCTGCTTATCAACATTCCGCTGGTTCCGGTTCAAGTTTATCCACTACTCACACCTCACTGGGGACGCTGCTAGAAGCGCGTTTAATGGAACTATCAACAAGAAGAAAGGAAACGAGGGGCCAAATTTTTTTACTCACAATCAGGTGAAGCCGACCGATCCCAATGCAAAGAAAAGTTAACGGGAAATAATTTGTTGTTCTAATGAAATCATAGAAATAATAACGTAAATGTAAATGAAAGCGGACAAAAGAACACTTTCCATTCTTGGTAGCCGAACCCACAACCCCCGCTGTATGAGTGCTGAAACTACGAATGCGGAAATTCAAGGCCATCAGTCTTATTCCCTTTATGAACCAGCAGAAGTGATGAATTCTACGCCTGTTTGTATCAAGTCCAAATTGTCAATCAGAGATAATGATCTCCACCAGTTATTTGAGATTTTATATTGCGTAGACTTCGTAGCAAATTCCGGATTAATCATGCTCGAACCCTCGCGCCAATTACTGCGCCAACCAACAGACCAGCAGCCGCTAAAGCTACACTACACTTTCCAATGACCTCCGACTACTACGTTTACGACTGCAAGTACCTATAAAAAGTTGTGGGAGTTACTTATAGCACAATTGCCACTTCGATAAGCTAATACCTTTAGTAATTTCATTGTGACTTCTACAACTTTTTCTACAAAAGCTATCGTGACTTTCTCCGTCCCATACCATGACCACTGCTACTACCACACGTGTTTCACCCACCGGCGACGTACTGGTGTCCCCAGAGCGAGCTGTGCTGCAAGTACTCCTGGTCTCGAATGCTAGGTCCTCCGAGGATGTCCACCTGAGGGGCTTGACCGCCACCCTCCTTCCTGTACCTGCCCAGGTGGCGCGCGCTGAAACTCGGGTCGCGCTGGTACACGTCCGCCGAAAGCGACGGCTCCTGCTTGGCGCGCTGCTCGGCGGCGAACTCGAGCGAGCTGTCCGATAGGTCCAGACCGGAGCCCTGGATCCTGGACATTACCTGCGCCGAGACGTTAGATGCAGAGATACGCAGTATTCGCCAAAGTTTAAAACAAAAGACACACCTGGTGCTTCATAAACGAGGCAACACAAGTTAGTCGAAACCTTCACATCCGACAGACTGAGCTTCTGAAAGATGGCTCTCGGCAACAACGAACATCTGCACCTGTTAGCACAGCACATTGCCCACAGTCATCTAAGCCATCCTGATCGGTAGTGCCTTGGATGCCCGTGGCAGAGATCCTTGTGACTGCCTAAATTAAATTATGGGGTTTTACGTGCCAAAACCACGATCTGATTTTGAGGTACGCTGTAGTGGGGGACACCGGAAATTGGGACCACCTGGGGTTCTTTAACGTGCACCTAAGTCTAAGTACACGGGTGTTTTCGCATTTCGTCCCCATCGAAATGCGGCCGCCGTGGCCGGGATTCGATCCCGCGACCTCCTGCTCCGCAGCCCAACACCATAGCCACTGAGCAACCACGGCGGGTCCTTGTGACTCCCTAACTTGATCCGAACGGTGTATTGAGAAACTGACAATTTAAGTTCTATTAGTCTGCTTCATAACCAGTTTTGACATCGCGTGCAAGAGCGCACACCGTAAATGAAAACAAGGCCTGTAAACCTGTAAACCTTCATTCGTAATGCAATTTATTGCACATCAGCCATGGTCGCTCAGAGTCACAGCGTACTGCTGCCGAGTACGATATCCCAAGTTCAGCTCAAGAATGCACTTCGCTAGAGACGAATGCTGGTGTAGGGATAGTTGTGTGCCCTTTAAAAATGTGCAGGTCATGAAAATTATTCTTGAACTCATTACTACGAAGTGTTCCGCACCGCAGCGGCGGCTTTGGAACTACAAACGCCACCACTTCTCCTTCAGGCTCTTGTTTTTTCATTTTATCATTTCGTCAAGACTTGTATTTGCTTGTATGGTGTAGTTCCTTGAATTTTTCTCTGCACATTATCCGCCCACCATGTTATTGTTTTGCATTGATTTGCTATCATGAGGGCCCAGGACGCGGCCCGAGCTCAAGGCATTCTAGAAAGAGGACGCCTCTACAAGGGTACATTACATAATAATGTTGGTTATTCTCTGTCTTGCTGAAGCATTTTTTTTTCGAACGGAAGCTGTTGTCCATCATGTGCGATATAGGCTACTTCCTGAGAAATCATTAATGCCACATTTTTACTGCTCCCATTTGTACTTCAGAATTGTAGCGATTTGGGCCTGTTGGTTGTACATCGGAAATAGTTTCGAAGCGCAAATACACAGACACAAAAGAGCACATGAGACACAGACGAGCGCAAATCGTCTTGCGCTCGTCTGTGTCTCATGTGCTCTTTTGTGTCTGTGTATTTGCGCTTCAAGCTATTTCCCATTTGTACCATTGTGGATTTACCTGCCATTAGTCCGCCTTGTGGGCTCGTATAATATATGCATGTTTCAGTATTTAACGCAGTCACGAATGAATCAAATAAAAGTAAAAAATAGCACCCACTGTCCGGAAATGCTGCTTACATATTTATCGGATCAATTATTGTCTATAAACGAATATTCTCTTGTCCCATGCCAGTGGAACAAGTGATATCAAGTAAAATGAATCTTTATTATCCGTTTATATGTATATAAATACAGCAGCATGTTCTCTGAAAGAAAGCTGTCTGAACAACTTGACAAGTCAGGGTGCTTTAAATATTTCGGAACGCAGTGCAATATATTTTACGTACATGTCGTGACAGTATCGTGCAGCTGCATAAAGTAATTTCTAAAAGGTTTTGTTTTATTTTTGTATAGCTTAGTCTATTTTCAGACTTGTACAACTCACCTGCTTGAGGAAGCCATCTGTGAACCCTTCAAGACCTCGGTCATATGATGCCGGATTAAAGGTGAAACTTCGCGTCGCGACGTTTAGAAGAACAGCGGTGAAGAATAGTTTGGCGTTGATCATGCTGAGTGATTCTGAAAAAAAAGATGTGAAACTAGCGTAAACACTTCGCTCACTATTTTTTTTTATTCAGGCAGGATGGAGCTTAGCAGTCGCTTTTGTAGTCCTGATCATCGAAGGGGTCAAATTACCCCTTTTAGCATTGCCTCACAACCGAGCAAAAAGAAAGGCAATGGCAACATTTAATACGTTTCAATGCATTAACTCAAGTGGCCCTTGAAGCTGGAAGCTGTCTTAATCTTTAGTTTTAAACGTACAGACACGCACAGAATATCCGTGCTATTAACATAATTCGTGCCCATTACGGTTTCTTATGGCAGCCATTGGTGGACTTCGAGGCATATTGCCTTATGACATGCTGCACATCCTCTATCATAGCAACAGACATCAACGTCTAGAGTGACTCTGACCAAGGGTACGCTAAAAATTGCGCCTACGCCACGCATTACGTAACAAAAAGGGAGCGTTTGACCCCCGGCGAACGGTTTACCAACCAACTTGCACCCGGTCAGCTCAAACTGCGTCCCGATTTCTGCGGCGACACTGTCCGCAAATAGCGTACGAAGAACACAAAGACAACTGTACGTTTTGAGACACCATACTCACGTCACTTGTGTGCTTTGAGTGTTCTGTCGGCGCTTGACAACGCCCGCTCCTCTCGTCAACGATGCGGGGTCCGGAAAATAGCCTCCGTCTGCGGTTTCTCCCCCAGCCTTGGTTGCGGCGTCAAAGTCCAATATGGCGGCACAGAGGGGGAGACGCTTCCCGACACGCAACGCACATGCGTCGCCGTCGTCCCTCTTTCTCCGTGCGGCGCGGCCAGCGTAAAAATCGATATCGACACTAGGTGGCCCTAGATGGCGCCAGCCGTTCCGCTCGGCAACACCTTTGTCCCAGACTGGGGTTCCGGACGTAGGCTGCTGCTCAACAGGTTGCGACGGAAGAGTTTCGCCAACAGATAAACCTATATGCGGGAATGGATCAACTGCGGCATCAGATAGGTTCCAACAAATTATTGGCGGTCGCTTCAGCTCATTCGTGGGCGTCAACAGAATTTCAATGCCTCATCGTTTTGAGACGATGTCAAAGGACTATATTAAGATACGACAGTACAATTAGCATAAATAGAAATCAGGAAAATAGCTCTCGGCAGGCACACAACAAAAACAAAACACTAGCAATTAGGGCAAAAGACGGTTCTACTTGAGTGCTAACTAAACTATAACGCCGCTTTTTTTTTTTTCGAAGCGGTTTTCAGAAAATCACCTAAGAGTAGAAGCCCTGTTCAGTGTTTTCAAGTTAATTTCTCGAAGAGCAGAATTTTTTTCTTGTATTACATTAGAGTGTTCAGTTGGGTTAATTGAAAAGCATAACTAAATAACTACTTCATTATTTTCGGGTGCGCCTTGTAATTCATAATTGAGGCCGACCTGTAGTGAAGGGATGTTTGTTTAGCAATATGTGTAACACTAACACCACTTTCGAGGTATGTAGCCACAGTATCTTGTGAAATACAATTGAGTTCGAGTTAAATTTCCCAAAATCGTTAGAAAAGCAGTTCGGCTTAAACTTGATAGCAAGTTTAACAGCACCAGCTAACGGTTCCTAACAGCTAACAGCTTCTAATCGCGAGGATAACGGCACCATAGCGAGGCTATGGTGCTACGCCTCTAATCACGTGGTTTCGGAGCCAAATCCCGGCCGCGGCGGCCGCATTTTGATGTTGGCGAAATGCAAAAACGCTCGTGTCCCCTGCACTTGGCGCGGGGGGGGGGGGGGGGGGGCACGGTAAAGATCCCTTGGTTGTCAAAGTTAACCCCTACAGCGTGTCTCACAATCAAATGGAGGTTTTGCCACGTAAAACCCCACAATTACATTCAATTCAAGTAGTTCGGGACGACCTTAGGTGGAAAGCCAATGCATTTATTACCAGATTTTTGGGAGGCTGTACAGTCAGACGCCTTAACAGCGAAATGCTCGGGTCCTCCAATATCCTTCGTTATACAGGTTACGTCGTCGTAATGTTTGCGCACCATACCGCTTACAACAGAGCTGGCTAAGCACATTCGCCTAAAAGAAAACGATTTTGTAGCATGGAATTCTAGAGAGACACACCGAAATTAGTCGCTAATTTTTCTGTGCACACTTTGTGTGAAAGAATGTGCGACCACAGCTAGCCCTATTGCACCAAGGTTCACAGTATGCTCCAAGGTGAAACTCAGGAGCTACGCATTGTAAATGTGCAGATTTTCGAATACCGTGACCGGCTCCCTTGCCATCTAAACTGTTGGTTTGTTAGAGGATCTTCATCGCTTTGGCCTTTGTTGACATTCCCGGCCTTTCCACCCTACAAGGCTTCGAAGATGTGACCGGTCGCAAGTTATGATTAAATCAGTACTTCCTCATTAAATGCGATGTATTTGTCCGCCGTCGCACCAGCTGATGTGCATGGTTTAAGCGCTTCCTGGAGCTGTGCCGCAAACCTGACCTCGGCACGCTCGTCAGGTGTGTCCCTACTGCTGCCTTTAGCCCTATCGCAGAGTGACACCTCTGCCTTGGAGACCTCCGCGTAGGGAAATGGCGGCATCGCTACGTGGGGTCCGTTGCAACAAATCAACTAATTTGTTGACGATTGGTATGAGCGCCTAAATTTATTCGCTGTACGTACAAATTCGTTGTAATGGTTTTCGTTGTAGAGGCGTTCGCAGTACATGAAAGGTGAGAATTGAGCCTGGAAACCATCATTACTTCGTTACCGAAGGAACTTGACTGTAGAGGCGTTCGTTGTAAAGGCGTTCACCTGTCTTTCGAAAGGGGCGCTAGACCTAGTATTTTTGCTAAGCAAACATGACTTCACTATTGCTTGAGCTGAATTTCGTAGCTGGTGCATGTGCCGTAAGCCACTCATTAAACACTACATTACTGAATCCTTTTTATTAGCCACCTGGATATTGCGCTTTGTTGTGGAGGTAATGCAATCTAAATAAACGAGCCGAATTGCTCATATGCTATCACATTTCTTAAATATTTGTTCACTAGAAAAAGAAGAAAAATAAAGACGGCTGGTATATCGGTTGATTAAGCGCTTTGAAAACCTCGACTATAATTACTTCAAAGAGTGTAGTAGAGACAACTGAGTTAATTTTTCGGTGACGCGTTCTTTGTACCGACGGATAAAAAAACGCTTAACCTTGCACTCCACCGCGCAACGCTTGAAACAGCGAAGCTGGGCGATCGTAGCCTAGCATTTTCAGGCAGTGCGCGCGAACTTTTCATCTTATCACTCATGATGATGATATTTTTTTCACGCGTCTCGGACTTACGGCCGTCACTGTGCGTTGCGCAGCGCAGTTTGCAACACCGACACCCCGTTGCAATGCCGACAACGCGTTGCAGCAGACCCACTCCGTGAATGCGTCTCTCTCTCTCTCTCTCTTCTCTCTCATTTTCTTTATCTCTCTCCCGAGCATAGCGCGCAAAACCTCTTCTTCACCTCGCAGAGCACGGGCGTGCGGACGCGCCAGCTGTGGACGAAGACGACTACGTTCGAACGCAATCATCTCTCGGACATTGTCATAAGGATTTTGGTGCAGCTGTTGTGGGGTACATAATTTAATCAGGACGATTTCCTTGCTAAATTCTTAAATTTTATATGAATACTTCCTTTCGTCATTCAAAAGTTTTCAGAAGTGATCCTTATTAGACTCCGATAATTGTTTTCCTTCAATCACCCGATTCTTGGCCAATCCCCCATAGTGGGTACGAGCCACTTTTGAAGGCAAGCAAGCAAGCAAGCAATCATATGGTTCGCATAAATGCGTGTTC
Organism: Dermacentor silvarum; assembly: GCF_013339745.2. Lineage (NCBI taxonomy): Eukaryota > Metazoa > Arthropoda > Arachnida > Ixodida > Ixodidae > Dermacentor > Dermacentor silvarum. The sequence goes on along the minus strand of NC_051162.1, from coordinate 161,562,880 downwards.
TCCAAGCGTGGCTGCATAGCCTAGTGGTTACGACGTTTGCCTTGGGACCGAGGATACTCGGGTTCGACTCCAGCCTGGGCAAGAAAGTTTACTTTCTTTTATTTCTTCATAGTTTCTTGATAGGAACCAGAACCCACAAATTCCGGTCGTGCTAAACAGATTTCCTGTTATAAACTTGCGTGATAACGGCTGATTACCTCTTTACTAGCTGAAATTGGCAAGTTACCATTTACGTATTGCACGAATAAACTGCCGCTTATTCGCTTGCGCCAGTAAAGTTACAAGGCATGTCGACTCGTTGCCACCCGTTTCGAGATACTGACCCCCTAACTAAGCGGAGAAATTCATTATTTTCCTAGACAGGCTCTCTTACGCTTAGCGAAAGTAAACTACGTGGAACGTCAGCGTAATCTATAGCAGAGTTTGTATGAGGAGCACATCAGTACTACTAGTAGTCCCAGGAATTCTCACTAGGAAGAAGGAGAGAGCGACTAGTATTATTTGTATTAGGAGTGAGCATCGTATACCTTTAGTTCCGGGCCCCACTGGGCTCGCACCACTCCTTGCACTCACCCGCTGGATCCGCCGTTGTTACTCCTGCGGGTCTGAGCTGGCCAGGTGCAGCCTGGGCATTCCCAGGTGCAGTAGTACACTGTGAGATTTGCTCTTTGCTCCACTGAAGTCCTTGGAGAACTTCCCTGCCCTTTTCTCGCTTTCTCTCCATAATAGGGACAGTATGAGGGATATTCATTGGGGTGGAAGAGGTGAAGGACAAGGAAACAGGGAAATTAATTAGCTGGTAGTTGGCGCCACGCGACCGCTTCCTTTCGGTTAAGAGAAAGCTTCGGTAGAGGGAAGTGTCTCCTGGTTTGTCTCTATTGTTGTAGCGTTTCAGTGCCGCTTAGAAGTCCCGTTGGTGCGCTGTCGGTGCCTAAGCACTCTCAAAGCATGAATTCCGCAATCATAGCATGCACTACTATTGTTGTGGGGTTGACGTGAACCTTGTTCAGTTAAACAGTTGGCGGTTATCGGGAATATTACCTTTGTCTTGCGGCCATGAATGTACCGAAGAAAGCATCACATCTTTATCATCATTGCACTCTTTTCATTCGTTCAAATGTACGCCGCAACGGCTGCTGAATAAACTGACTACTTAAGTGCACTGTAATGAAGAGAAGCAGACAGGCAATCGGCCTTCCGCCAGAACGCCTTGTTGACTTCTGCCCTCTTCTTCCTCCGCTTTTCCCCTGGCTTTACCGTGCACTTTTTCCTTACAGCACGAACATCATTTCATTTTCCAAATTTCAAGGAGCGCTACGCTTTCTACGTGTAACAACTTCGCAGCACTCCAATTACTCTCATTTTAGAGCATACTTGATTTTATTAACGCCTAAGGGACGTACCTCCCTTCGAATAAGAGGTTGACATGCTGCAATTGAGCAGCGACTTGAGCGAATAAGGCTGTGCTAACATGGCCTTCTCTGACGGAGAAATAGGTGACACAATTTCCAAGACTGCAAATCCAATAAAAAAATGATGACGAGTACTTCTTCGCCTTAAATTCTTGCCTCAAATGCCTCAAACAAGCTAGCATCCCTGTGAGCGCCCACTTTCTCAACATCGATCAGAGCAAAAGTGCCCCTGTGAGAGCACCTGCAGTCGGCCAAAAAGGTTTGTGGACCACGACTGGAGCGAGAAAGTCCAATTTCTTGCATACGTCGGCGCCCTGCAGATATAAAACGCTACATTCACTTCGCGTGTCAGCAGCTTAGTGCACAAGTGAATCTCGCAAAGTGAATATGAGGCTTTTTTTTCTTTGGATTTGCAACCTGCACATTTCCCTACGAGGCTACGCAGTGGAATGTTTGCGTCTTATTACCAGTGTAGTATTAGAGCTCTTTATTGCATCTGTTCACCTGTTTTGGTATACATGCTGCTAGAAGAATAAGAGGAACAAACGCTTAGCCTTACTAAAAGGAAGCAACAAAGAATTTGCAGCTCCTCTGCCCCCCACCCGCCCATCTAAATATATTCTCGGGTTGTGAAATGGCAATGAATCACTTCAATAAAGCACTTATAAACACTTGTATTCGCGGTGCACAAGAGCTCTAAACTTAAGCCACCAATGCATGCACCTTACTATTAGCCTAGGACTAGCTGCTTCGCAACAAAAAAGCTTGCCTAGATAAATTTCCGCTACAGTCGATATTAGACAACCCACTTTTGCACAAAGGCTTCAGGATGGAAGTCGGATTTTTGTTGTACATTGCGCTTTTGCACTCAGCGCTATACCGTTGTGTGCCATAACACTGTATCAAATAGTCCGCGCAACGCTGTTTGCATAGAACACGTACATTTCTTTTTTTGCGATAGTGAATACGACGCCATTCTTCAGAATCCGAGACCGCGCTCTGGGGGTAGGATCATTACTCATTCACAAGTCAAGGGCAAGCCGGAAATGCAATCTAATTCCTTAGCAAATAATGTAATCAGCTAGTCACAGGGGCGAAATTAATGGAACGATTAATAATTACTTTCGAGCAGTGAGGGCTTCCCTATGTGCATTAGGGTTGACTTAATGCCTGCCCCCTGCACTTGCATACGCAATGAAGAGCAGCTAGTTCCCTGTGCTCTTCAATCCTGCATAAGCCGCCCAGCTTGGGCGAAAACAACGCCGCAGTGCGTATAAAGTGTAGCACCGTCGGAAAGAAAAGATTAAGCTCACTCAGCCCGCGGTCCCGCCCATGCACCAGAACCAATTGATTTGGTTGATTGATTGAATGATTGATTGATTCATTCATTCATTCGGAGGTTTAACGTCCCAAAGCAAACTTATTTGTGTAAGAGACGCCGTAGTTAAGGACACTGGTACAATTTCCAGAACCTGGTTTTCGCTAAGGTGCACCTAAGTCTAAGTAAACGAGCGTTCTTGCCTTTTGCCCCGTCGAATTGTGGCCGCCGCGGCCGCAAATCGAACCCATGACCTCGAGCTCAACAAAAGAATGCTTTAGTCGCGGCGTCAGCGCAATAAGTGGAACTAAAAGGTAAAAAATATGGCAGAAGTAATCTCACGGTCACTGTCGACGGTAATGCGATTAGCATTCCAGCTATGTAACGACACGACGTACACACGACACAACAAAACGTCGTTTTATGCATTGAAGCACAAAAGTAAATGGAAAGCCAATGCATTTCTCCGCAAAGTTCGGGAATTATAATCTCAAGACTGGCGTCATCCTGGGAATTCGTTCTAAATGGATATGTTTTGCGAACTCTACGGCTAGAATTCGCAAATTGCAATATGGGCCATGTGATAATTCGTTAAAAGCTTACTTAGGAAATTTTTTTTAATTAGTCGATTATGAATTCGAATTTTTTGTGCAAGTAATGTCCAACTCTTCGAGCAGACCACCTCATGAACTAGAATTGTACAATCGGCCTGAGAACCCTTTCAAATTTTGGAAAGTGTTCGCTGAAACAACCGGTATATACACTCGTGAGCAAAAGTATACCAACCACAGGGTCGCCGAAAAAAACTGAATTTATACGTAATTAGCATGCATGAACTGAAATTGACGAGTGCACTGGAAATTTTACAATGTCAAGTATGGACTGCAATATCTATTTCAAGTTGCATTCGCAGGCAGTTGGAAAAATTGACCTTATCGCGCAATCACTGGTCCGTGTACTTTGCTCCCGGTTGTATGTATGTATATATATATATATATATATATATATATATATATATACAGTTCAAAAAATAGAAGCACGTAGGAAAAACATATTAAGACTTTACTGACGTTTCGGCCGGGGTCCGGCCGGGGTCCGGCCTTCATCAAGAGTACGTGTACAAGCATACAGAGCTCAATTTATACCGTTTTGCCGTAAGGGTGAAAAGAGACAAAAAATACAAAGTGAACAAAAAATAAATACAAAGTAAAAAAGAATACAACGAACACGTAAATGGAAAATTGCGCGTGCACAGAGTGGAATTATCAAAAAAAGTGAATACAACAAGGCTGTGAAAACAAGCTCCTAAATCGTGAGTAGCCCATGACCACAGGTGTGCACAGATTTCGTGTCGTCATGGATGTCAACACGTGCAATGACTCATCTCAAAGTCATCAAAACGATGGGCATGTACAGTGGTGCTATACAGGGGTACAACGTTGGGCGTGCATGGAGTGGGATTATTGAAAACGTATTAACAAAAAAGCAAGCGGGCGTGAATGACGGGATTTAGTGGCATCGTGAGTGTCGACACATCTGATGGCTCATGTCAAGGTACATCAGAAGCGACAGGCATGTACAGTGGTGCCATAAAGGGGTACATAAACGTTGCACATTGGGCTTGTTGGCTTAACACGATGGAGGCTACGCCTTTTGCCTCCATTTGTTTTAATTCGTCCCCAGTGTTGCTGAACAGGACAATGGCACTCCACATATAGTGCAGTGTAAATAATGGTGCCATTGCATATAGGCCACCGGGTAAGTGACGACTATGATGATGATGATTGTGAATCCGGTAATGATTATGACGGTAACTGTGATAACTGATGACAAAATTTTGGAACGCAATTCTAGATTAGTTAGATCAAACGTTGCCACAGTGCGACTGACAATAAATCGTACGATTCAAACACACGCTTCTGAACCCCAACCCGCCCAAGAAGACATTGTCTCTCATTGACGTCAACTAGAGATTTAATTGCTTTCCAAATTTTTGTTGTCACTCCACTTACTTTCCAGCTGTACGGGGAAGATTTGAGCAAATATGTTTCGGTTACCTAAATAGGACAGCATTCTATGTAAAATCGCAAAATAAGATAAATGGTGTTCCATGTATATAAACTTTTTTTACATTGATTGGTGCATTCTTTTAGTTTTTACTTCCTGTGAGATATTTTTCCAAATACTTGAACATTCTTCCCGCTACAGGTGTGTGAAAGAATTTTTCAGATGATAGGTACAGGTATGTGAAACACTGTTCAAGTAAGAGTGGCTATATCCCTTGAACACAATTTCACGTGTTTCTTTTTATGGGAATTTAAAAAACGGTTAAAAAATTCACGCTCCATTCTACTGATATGAAGGTGGATTACCAGCGAAGCTGTTTAGCACACGACATAGAGGTGACACAGATGTTAGATCAAGGGTAGTATCAGCAAATTTTACTTCTCTTGAGTGGTTTGCGAAATTCTCTTGAGAAATTTTATTAACAGCGAAGCTGTTCAAGCCAGCCGTAATTTGTGGTGCGTGCCAAGAAACTGCCGCGCCGTAGCCATGGCAACCTGGTCGGAGGAGGAGGAAGAGACCGCGTGCGTACGTACGTCGGTCTCCTCCTCTTCAGCTCTCTGCCTTCCCTACCCCCGCCTCTCTTCTCTCCGCGGTGCGCTGAGCCAGGAGAAAAAAGGCGAAAGCTTGCACTAAGCCGCGCAAAGCTCAAGACACGGCGAAGTTCGCCGATTGATATCGAGCGGCTAGCATCCAACGCGTTCAGTGTCGGCAAGCGATAGTGTTCTTGGCACTGTGCCAAACTTGGTTAGCCTGCCTGCGTTTGTGACATGCGAGGAGCGCAGTCGCTCGTAGGCGCCGACGCGTCCAGCGCTAGTCACGCGAAATGTCGTGAAAGGAAAGGTACCTCCGTAAATAATCGTTCGAGAATACCTTCCTGCATGCGTAGTTAAGTTAAACCAAGGTAATACCTAGCAGTAGCAGCCAGTAAGTTTCGCTGTGCCTAAGCTTTGCGCGACCGAGTACAAACTTGCCCGTATTTTTTTCTCTGCCTCTTTTGAGAAAGACACACGCACACACACTTTTATTTTGATCGGCGGCATATATTTGCGTGGGAGACTACCGCCCCTTCGTGGAGCCGGAGGAAACTACGCATGCGCGGTGGGATCGCAACCCAGTGGAAAGTAGACGCACGCGAGGGGACCGCAACGCCGGGACAGCGGAAGGAAACTAGGCACGCAAGTGCTTGGAACGGCGACAAAGAAAGGGCGGTGCGAGCGTACACATGGCCAACGCGGCTCGCACAGCAGCAAATTTTTCAGAAACCCTTATTATGCACCTGAGAGTCTACTGATCTTGAAAATGGTGCCTATTGATAACTAATCTACTGGAAATGCACATATAAGTGATGAGATGTATAAGCTTTTTTGCATAGGACGAAGCGATTTAGTTTTTGCACACGCAGATTTGTTGATGGACACGAAAAATATACGGTTCCCTAGCCATAAACAGCTTCGCTGTAATACAAAGAACGTTGTTTCTTGTGTTTAGAGATGTTATGTGAAACGCTGTTCCATTTAGCGAAGTAGAAAGTAGTTGCCGAAATGCTACACTTTTACCTGAATGCTGGGTTCACCAAAATTAAGCGTTAAGTCTGCGAACAAGGCCCGGTGTAGAATCGGGGTGTGAATGCGACTTTGGGCGACAGAATAACTAATAACAAGGAATGAGAGAGAGAGAAACATAGACGAGAGGAAAGGCAGGGAGGTTAACTAGATGCCCGTTTGGTTTGCTACCCTGCACTACGGTAGAGGATATATGGATGAAAAGACAGAGGGAGGAGTGAGAGAGAAAGAACACAGTTTCGCGCACATTTGAAGCTACGAAGCCAAGTCTACAAATGGTCATCAGGACCTGTCCACTCGGGATACTGCAATAACGCTTTCGTGCCTTTCCATGCCACCGATGCGTGTGGCCATAGTCCAAGGATCTTCATTTCCGAAAATGGCGTAAAGTCCATCCGGTTCAATGATATCCGAAGAGGTTCATGCTCGACGTTGTACCGGGGACAGTACCATAAGATGTGTCCGATCGTTTCCGTAGTTCCACAAGAGCCACACATCGGCGTATCATCCATTCCGACGCGGAACGGGTAGGCATTTGCAAATGCCACCCTAACCCAGAGGCAGCACAACACTGTCGCCTCAGAGATGGAGATGTTTGATGGCAGTTGTAGCTTTATGGATGGATGAACTGTATGAAGATGACACTTCGGGGAAGCTGTGAGAACGATATTTGTGGGTCATAGCTTCGGCCACGAAATGAAGCATTCTTGCAGCTTTTGTTCTGGATCAGGAGATGGGAACAAAGAAGGAAATTTTCAATAAAGCAACCGGATTGGTTCCACATTATATTCAGAGACAACCTAATCATTCAGCACAGGCTTCGCACAAACCCGCAAATGCACTTGCCCTCTCTACCTCCGCGCTCCCAAAATATGTTTCCCGATGGCTGCCCATATTGATTTAAATTCGCCTTCGCCCTGACCTCACAGGAATGAGCGAAAGTAATTGGCAGGCTGATTAAACAAACCCTCTTCGAGTTGCACAGCGAATACAGCAAAATATTTACACGCATAACATGAGTATCCAGCAACTTCACGAGATTACAGTCATGTAATTATTCAGAAAAAGCAAAAGCTGTGAGATCTCGAGCTCAGCAAGTATAATCTGTAATGATAGCTTGCACAGGAGAATGCGGGAGGGAAACAATGAAAATCGCCAGTCTTTCCCCTGTCGAGAAAATGGGGGTTAGCGAAGCTTGTGGCAAGACGACGCTGTCGGAAGCGTTTCGCTTCGTTTGCTCTAAACTCAGGGTCCGCGGCTCTTTGCTGACGTTTCTCCCCCCTGTTGGGATCCAAAATGACAAACAGGGAGCATTGGGAGAACATTCTCGCCGGCGCGGTCCTGGAGACCCACAGGGGTCTGCTCGACCAGGCGCGGCAAGTAGCTCTGGCCAGTGGTGTCTCGGATAGGGACCCACTAACCACTCCCAACACCCCTTTCCTTTTCATTCAATAAAATCTTATATTCTCCCTCTCGCCTGGGCTTCGGAAGCCCTCACGCTAGAATCGGCACGTCTACGACGAGCCCTTTCCCGAACGAGTTCGCGGCGCCGTTACTCAAAGGCAGCCTGCTCCTCGGCGGAACACACCACGGGAGCCTTCCCATCCGGTCGCCTAAACTGATCTGAGGCGAGGGGAGCACCCTTTCTTGCCCTTTCCGTCCTCGCGACACACCAACCGACCCTGTTTGGTCGGATTCCTTTCTTGCTTCCTTCCTTCCTTCCTTCTTTCCTTCCTTCCTTCCTTCTTTCTTTCTGTCCTAGGATCATACCCGCATATCCAATGCAGGTGTGCGCCACAAGTGATTTTATTATCGTTAATCGTGACGTAACTGTCGAGCATGTGATGTTATTATTGCAATAGCAATATTATAGACACTCCAAGCGTATTTCTGCCGTCGGCGTCACCGTCGCCGTGAGCTTCCGTATGCACTCCAAGGGCGATGAAATCGTCGCGGCGCGCCGTATGCTGTATGTGCGAGTGAACGCGCGCTTTCACGGGGAGTGAACTCATGGCGGAGAGCAAACGCGACTTCTTCCGTCGCGCGAAAGGCCGTGGGGGGACGGGAGGGAGGGAGGGGAGGCGACGTTTAGCTGCGGCGCCAAATGCGTATTCATGTACAAACGTTGTTAGGCGAGAAGGTGGTAAAACTTCCGAAGCTGCTCGAAGAGTGTCCCGTTCTGATCTCGTCGAAAACCTCCGAGCCGCCGCCAGAGGCACCGGCAACAGTCGCCAAAGCCGCGCGCGTTCGGTGCAAACATGGGCAAAACACCAACGTGTCCCGTTCTAATCTCGTCGAAAACCTCCGAGCCGCCACCAGATGCACCGGCAACGGTCAACAACGCCGCGCGCTTTCGATGCGAACGCGGGCAAAACGAAGATGGCATGAACAACAGTTCTGCGCGTTGCTGGTGCTGCTACATATTCAAGTTTATACAACTGACAAAACTACTATCCTTAGTCCGTAGTCTACTGATTTGCTACCGCAATTAATGCTTTGCCTTTCTGGTGAAACTACGACATTTTTGATGTCGTTACCTATCAGTCATGTTAGTCATACCTTCGTACCCTTCGATGCCAATTTTGGCATATATGAAGGGAACGAGATGCGAGTTTTCGACCGGTTTTCGAATGGGTTTTAGCGTGACATAACCACCACCACCGGCACTTGCGAAGAAATACAAGCTGCGCTTGAAAAAAATTCAGTGCCCTTTCCCTGTCGAGAAAATGGGAGTAAGTGAAGCTCGTGACAAGACGACGCTGTCGCAGGCGTTCCGCTTCGTTTGCCCTAAACTCAGGATCGGTGGCTCTTCGCTGACATTTGGCCTCAACATCGCACTCCCGCGACTCGGGGTCCCCGGCTCTTCACTGGCGTTTCGCCTGGGCTTTGGAAGCCCACGCGCTAGAGTCGGCACGTCGACGACGAGCCCTTTCCCGAGCGAGTGCGTGGCGCCGTTGCTCAAACGCAGCCTGCTTCTCGGCGGAACGCACCACGGGAGCCTTCCCCTTCGGTTGCCGAAACTCATCTAAGGCGACGACCCGTGTACTTAGATTTAGGCGCACGTTAAAAACCTCAGGTGGTCTAAATTTCCGGAGTCTCCCACTACGGCGTGCCTCATAATCAGATCGTGGTTTTGCACGTAAAATCCCATAATTTAATTTTACTCTAAGGGGACTAAAGCTCGGCGGAGCACGCGCCAAGCACCTTTACTTCCCTTTCCCTCCCGGCGACGCCCCAAACGACCCTGACTGGTCGCGCGCGTCACGTTATCAGGTGCCGGCGTAGCTTTCCCCGCACCTGCTCTACTCTGGAAGCCGCTGGGTTTTCTTTATTTCCTTCTTTTAAATGCGAAGCATTTCTTGGCACAGATTTGCCACTTTGACAGCTATCTATCTATCTATCTAGCCGCCTACGTCTTGGTGGTCTCATGGCCGTACCGTATCAATCTAGCCGCCTACGTCTTGGTGGTCTCATGGCCGTACCGTTAACTTGGTATTTACCAAAATTGGCATACTATAACAAGAGAGTATGACGAACATAAATAATACGTCACTACATGAATATCATGATATGTGTGTCATGTAGGTCATGAAACAGCTGCCTACATCTTGGTGCTCTCATGGACGTGTCGTTAACTAGGTAGGTATAAAAAAACATAGTAAGGCAACAACGTATGACGAACATAAATGATAGGTCATGACATGACTGTCATGACCTATCAAGGACAACACGCATGTCATGACATGAAATGCGTGTCATGTAGGTCATAAAACAGCCGCCTAAAATGACAATGACCCAGCGAAAAAAATTAACACTCAAGAACCATTCAAAGGGGTTCTGACGTGGGTACTAAGGGAAGGAAACACTAAACGCTGTAGAAGTCATAGTCATGAGCATGAGTCAGCAAAAATGACAATGACTCAGCAAAGATTGATTAACACTCAAAAACCACTCAAATGGGTTCTGACGTGGGTGCTAAGCGAAGGAAACACTAAAGGATGATGCTAGAAGTCATAGTCATGAGCATGAGTCAGCAAAAATCGGAATGACTCAGCAAAAAAGATTAACACTCAAAAACCACTTAAAGTGGTTCTGACGTGGGTACTAAATGAAGGAAACACTGAACGCTGTAGAAGTCATAGTCATTAGCATGAGTCAGTAAAAACGACAATGACTCTGCAAAAAAGATTAACACTCAAATACCACACAAAGGGGTTCTGACGTAAGTACAAAGTGAAGGAAATACTAAACGATCATGCTAAAAATCATAGTAGTGAGCATTATTCAGCAAAAATGGCAATGGCTCAGCGATAAAAGATTAACATTCAAAAACCACTCAAATGGGTTCTGACGTGGGTACTAAGTAGAGATCGGTCGCTCAGGAGCGAGCCGGATCTTGTGAGCGGCTCTTTTTAAAGAGCGAGTGAGCCGTGGTTCCGTAAAAATAAGTGGCGGTTCTTTTGGAGAAAGGGAACCGGTTCTCTCGCGTGCAGAGAGCCGTGCTGATGCGTTCCATCAGAGCCGGGTCTTCTGCTGGGTGCGACTTCCGCGCCATCTATTAGAGGTACGAGAAAGCAACTGCCCTCCCGCCCTTCCTCGCAAGAGTCGCCTTCACCCCCTCGCGTTCGGCTGAAGAACGAAAGAACCGCAGCTCACTTACTGAACCACGTCTCCCTCGCTCTTCAAAAGAGTAGCTCAAAAGATCCGGCTCGCTCCTGAGCCCTCAGGAGCGAGTCGCTCTTTTCGCCACGCCTCCCTCGCTCTTCAAAAGATCCGGCTCGCTCTTGAGCGCTCAGGAGCAAGCCGCTCTTTTGAAGAGCGAGGAAGTCGTGGTTCAGTAAGTGAGCGGTGGTTCTTTCGGAGCGAGGAAGCCGCCTGGGCCTTCTCTCGTTCAGTGAGCGTGAAGAACCGTTCCTAGAGAGCACTCAGGAACGCGCCGGATCTTTTGAGCCGCTCTTTTGCAGAGCGATTGAGCCGTGCTTCAGTAAGTGAGCGGCGGTTCTTTCGGAGTGAGGAAGCCGGTTCTCTCTCCTTGAATGAGCCGTGCCGAACCTTTCCGTCAGAGCTGGGTCTTCTGCTGGGTTTGGAGGTTTCGATTTTTGACCGACGAATGGTGGCCGGTGTGGGCAGACTCGCGCTACTGGTACTCGCTCGCAGTGTGTGGTGTGCGCAGCAGTCCCTTTGATTTTATGTTCGTCCTATCGTGTGGCACCCGATACCACCGAGGAGAGAAGTAGAAAAGCCTTAATTGGCAAAGGATGGCACCGTTGGTTGCCTGCTGCTGTTCGAACGATGTCTCACGACTCTCACCGATCGCACATCGTGCGCTGGTCCAATAACACTTCGAAGATAGTCTTCCATGTCTTTAAAGACAACAGGTGAACGTACAGTTTACGTCCTGGTCTTCATTTGAGCTAAATAGTGTAATCATGAAAATGTCGCCCGTGACATCCACTTCAGTGCATTTTCTGAGCGTGTATCATTAGCACGTCATAAAAACGAGGTCAATGATCTGTTGTGTTGTAATATAACTTCATTTCTTTTTTCTTTTCTTTTTTTGTCGTGGCGCTTGATGGCATGATCGCCAGTATTGTGTGTGCGCTCAAGAGAAAAGAAAAAATAAAGAAAACGAAAGGTACGTGAGGAAGTTTTGTGCATCTTTCGTATGATTTTTGTATTTAACTTCAAGAAATGATTTCTACATTCATTTTGCATGGCGTTACAACTTACTCATATTATAGTGAATGTACGTATGTGAAAAAATGCATAAAGTTGAAAGATTATGTACACTCATTTCGTGTTGTTATTTTGGGAAAAGTTTATTTTAATGTACCACAAAAACAGACAAGCGTCTGTAAAAACGATAAAGTTACATTTTTTTTTTCTGAAAAAAGTATGTCGCATTCTGCCTGTCACAGTATCATAAGCATTTTATCCTCAATATCAGAAAAGCAAGTTTCATTACAACTAAAAATTCACGCTTTTAATATATGTAAAATATACTCTAAACATAGCGAAAATACGAATAACACGGCTATTAAATTGTGCATACATCGTTTTTTTTTCAAAGCCAGATAACTATAGAATATGCATAACACAGGTTACATATTTAAGGAAACCGGTGAGCCATTCAAATGAACCGGTTCATTTCAGTGAGCTGAGCCGTTCCGAGCCGCTCACTGAAGTGAGCCGTTTTACCCATCTCTAGTACTAAGCGAATGACACACTAAAGGATGATGCTAGCAGTCATAGTCATGAGCATGAATCAGCTAAAATCACAATGACTCAGGAAAAACTATGAGCGCTCAAGAACCACTCAAATAGCTTCTTACGTGGGCACTAAGTGAGGGCAACACTGAAGGATGATGCTAGAAGTCATAGTCATGAGCATAACTCAACAAAATTGACAATGACTCAGCGAAAAAAAGATTAACACTCAAAAACCCCTCAAATGGGTTCTGACGTTGGTGTTAAGTGAGGGAAGCGCTAAAGGATAATGGTAGAAATCATAGTCACGAGCATGACTGAGCAAAAATGACAATGACTCAGCAAGAAAAGATTAGCACCCAAGAACCACTCAAATGGGTTCGGATGTGGTACTAAGTGAAGGAAAAGTCTAACGGTCAATGGTTGAAGTCATAGTCATGAGCATGGCTAAGGCTTTCCCCTTAAGGTCTCCTAGGCGTTGCTAAAGGGACTCCTGAAGACCCATGACGTGAATGTCATGACACGCGTATCATGTAGGTCATGAAAAAGCCGCCTACGTCTTGGTGCTCTCATGGTCGTTTCGTTAACTTGGTAGGCTCCCCGCACACTGATCTCGTAGCATCGATTGGATCAGCCGGCTTCTCTTTCTTTCTTTCGTTCCTTTTATCTTTTTTCCTTCTTGGCCCTGGATCATACCAGCATATCCCTTGCTCATACTCGCATATCCAATGCGGGTATGCGCGCCCCATGTGATTTCTTTCTTTCCTTCTATCTTTCTTTCTCTCTTTTTTTCTCTATTCAATTCTTTCGTTCCTTTTTTCTTTCTTTCTTTCTTGTCCATGGCTCATGCCCGCATATCCCTGGCTCATACACGCATATTCAATGCGGGTATGCACCACACGTAATTTTTTATCGTTAATTGTGACGTAACTAATGAGCATGTGATTTTAATGATGTGCTGACCTATCAGTCATGTTAGTCATACGTTCGTGCCCTTCGATGCCAATTTTGGCGTATACCAAGTGAACAAGACGTGAGTTCTCGACAGGTTTTCGATTGTGTTTTAGCGGGACACCACCAGCGCCACCACTACCACCGGCACTTGTGAGGCAATACAAGCTTCACTTGAAAAAAAAAAAACGTGGGCAGCTTGCATCTGTGGCGCAAGGCTGAAGTAAACAGCGGAGCTGCTGATGGACCTCGCTTCTTCCAGGTTTTATTAGGCTTGGCTAAGTTTTGCTAGGAAATGCTAAGTGCTGCTAGGCACAGTATTCGCAATCGGCTCGCCGCCCAAGCGCAGATTCTCACTTGGCCGCGCGACGCGCTTCAAAATGAACGGCTTCTTCTTCAGGTGTCCGATTATTCTTTGGTCCTCTCGTGTCAAGGCTACATGTACTCGCCACAGAGTCAACGAGAGTTCTGCCGCCGTCGCAGCGGCTCCGAGCTTTATCTCCTCGGTGACGTCACGACCAAGCCGCGCCTCCACACTTGCTGGGGCGTGGCTGGTCGAAACCTGCCGAGCCGCCGCCAGAGGCGCCTGCTGCAGTCATGGACACTGCGCGCGTTCGGCGCGAGTGCGGGGAAAGGGGATACGCGAACGGACGTTGGCAGCAGCTCTACGCATTGCCTACGTTGGTGCTGCTACAATTTCTATCCCCCTCTCTCTCCCGCTCATTTTCTCTTTCTCTCTCCCGAGCATCGCGGGTGCCGCGCGCATGCTCTCCTTCCCTCTCCTGAACGTCCCATGTTAAGGCAACATGTGCACGGCACGGAGAGGAGGCGAAGCACACGCAGCTCCGCAAGGCGGTTGCTAGGCACCGCGTGGTGACGCCATCGTACAGCGAGGTTTTTGTACATGCGTCACGGACTGACGGTCGGCTTGAACAGCTCCGCTGTCAAAAAAATTTGCGTAGCTTGTACGGGAGGCGCAATGCTAAAGAGAGGGCGGAGCTAATGGGCACCTATAGCTAGTCCTGGCTACTGGGCTAGGCTAAAAGTAATCCCCAGCATTTTGCAGAATTTATTTAATCTTGATCGATTATCGAACAACTATTGATTGGCTATCAATTGCCTATCGATGACTGACTAGCTTAAGTAGTCCCAACCATGCTTATCTAGACTTAGCCAGGCTCAGCTTCGCTAGTTCTCAGGGTTATGTGCCATTGCGCTTGTGACCCTTTCTGCACTGCACCAGGATCGGCACACATTTTTGGATTCAGAAGGCACATTACGCCTGGCTTAAACAACTCCGCTGTTAAAATGACCGCCCAAGCACTCGCTACAGATGGTAGACCAGTGAAGCTGAAACATACGGCCACGGTGCTTATCACTGGGTTCATTCCGACGGTTCATTAACGTATTTCTTAATTTTATTGCGATAGCAATTATATGGACACTCCAAAGCAGATTTCTGCCGTCGGCGTCGCCGTCGCCGTGAGGTTCCGTATGACGTGAATGGAGATGAAATCGTCGCCGCGCGCCGCCGAACGCTGTATGTGCGAGTGAAAGGGAGCGAGGGAGGCGCGCTTTCACGGGGAGTGAACCCACAGCGGAGAACAAACGCGCGTTCTGCGCCGTGATCCCTTAAGGGCTGCAGAAGTAGGCGTCTCTTTCCTCCTTTACAATCACCAACGCCGCACGCATTTTGTGCGAACGCGGGCAAAATGCCGAAAGCCTCGACAACAGTTCGGCGTGTTGGGCGATGGGCGATGAAAGACGGCCGTACCGAAGAGAGCGCGAGGAGGAAAACGGAGTAGGAAGGTATGGTGAAAGCGGGAGATGAAAAGCGTAGTGCCACGCAAGGAGGGCGACGACCGCTACGAGATTGCGCAGAGTAGCGTGCCATCGTCTGTTCAATGATGGCATAAGCGAGCGTGTCCGACGATACCATATATTGAAGCAAAGCACTACATGAGCGGAGGTCTGTCTGCGGCGGATGCTGTGAATCGCGCCCACGCGTCGCCCACGCGCTGCCTCTCGCAATTTCCCGATTAGCGAGGCAGTCGCGCCACACTTCACTGCGCTTGCAACGTGCCGCACGAGACAGATTGTCCGCGCCAGCCAACATACTGCGAATTGAAAACACGTATAGAGTTCCGCTTAAATGCAGCATTAAGGAGTATCGTAATCGTCGGTGAATTCTTTGTGATGTCATGCGGCCTTGGCATACATCTAGAATCGCAGATTCAGATAAAGTGTGCCTTCCGATGTTTGCCATCGCAAACATAACCGTAATCTGCCACTCTCACGTCGTAAAACATTAAAAGCAAAGCGTAAAATAAACGAAGTCGATATAGTCACTAAGGCTCTTTAAATGCTTCGCAGCTTTGCCCCCCACCCCCTCCCCAAGGCTATGAAGGTAAACACGAACTGATTAAAAGTGCTCGAACATGCGTACGCGTGCTTTAAGCAGCTTCGTCGGCAGTTCGATGAAATATAAATACTTGAGCGGCTCATAGACGGCGCCTGTGCTTGGCAAACTTCATGCTGCGATGCGCTAATACCACTGCCTGCGTGTGGCGCGACCTGTTCGACATAGAAGGGAGCGAAATTTTCATTTCCATGCAAATCCGGCCTTTATCCGGCACGCAGCCACGGCTTAATAAGAGCGTTGGCTCAAAGGGAGTTTCACGCGCGATGCATCAAAGACGTCACGTTCTCATGCATTTTAGAACATGCTCATTCCTTTGAAAAAATAAAAAAGGAACGAAACCACTGCTGTGGGTTCGTTTCTTCAGCAAAGTTCTGTTGAAAGATGACACAAATATGCGTGAATGCGTTTTCTAGAGCGAAATATGATCACGCGGTTACGAAATGCCCACATATATGCAACAGGGACACAACGTTTCTCGCACCTCGTGAGAGGGAGAAAAAGAGGGTCGGGGAGGGGTGTACGATACACATGCACATACTCTTCAAACATGCGTGTTTTGCAAAAAGCCTGCTTATGCATTCCGAACAGTAACACGACTTCACTTTACAAAACTTAACTTTACGAAACCAAAGCCTGCTTAAGAATAAAGTACAACACTGCTAAAGATAACAATTGTACGATAGGCATCACCAGCATTTTTCTTTCATGAACGTCCTTGCCGGAGTAGTGCGACTACATAGAGGGAGGGGCAGGGGATGTCTTTTGACGAATTTGTTCCGAGAATGTTATCGCGTTCATAAAAAAAAAACTCAGACCAAATGACGGCGCTGTTTCCCATTTTTTCGAGAAGCTTATGTGTTGCAGAAGCACCACTCTCCCTAAAGCAAAACACGCGTCGTAAAGCAGCATTCGACATTTCAGCAACACCCCAGAGGCTGACAAGCTCGCATGAAAGAAATATGACACTTCTGACGTCATCTAGAACAGCGCCTGCCTCGTCCTGCGCGACTTTTCTCTCTCGAGAATTCAGCACGTTATGCACGTTGCGCAAGTTTCACTCGAATGCCCGAAAGCGGTGAGTCATTGTGGGTTATTGCCTATATCAGCTTCTACCACAACCGCTTGTATGGATCCATCACAGCCATACATGATGCATTAGAGTGTTCACGTAAGCGCAGAGCCAATAAACCCTCAGTAGAACCTAAAGCCTGTTATTCGGATGAAACAAACAGTAGACATCGAATATGGGATCAGGCTGTCGTCACAAATCCTGTAGAATCTCTGAACATCAGCCTTCTAGTCAAACAGCCGACTAAATGGGAGTATAGGATGATGTAGGCTGAACGCGTCTGCAATGTAACAAGAGGTGTTGACGCCATGGCCAGTAAAAGCTCAGTCAGAAACTAGACCAGGCTGTACGTTACAATTGCACTCTGAAAGCAGTGACCACGTTCTCATAGGACAACAAAAAAGATGAGGTGAAACAAGGCGGTGTTAACTGAGTCTACAAATGATAAATAAACAACAAATTAGGTGGAGCGATGAAATTAGGAAATTTGCAGGCACAACTTAGAAACAACTAGCTAGCGCAATACAGGAGTAATTGGAGACCGCTGGCAGAGGCATTCGTCCGGTAGTGGACATAAAATCGCTGCGTGTTGTCGACAAGGACGAAGGCGATGTATGACGCTTGTTCAGAAGGAATGTTGGTGTGATGTGTAGGCACGCATAGAAGTACAGCATATATCCAAATACACCTGAGAGGGAGCTCCAGCTCCAGGCCTACCTCAATTTCTCTATTAACATACATGTAAAGCGCCCAAATATTCTTAAAAGACAATAGCTGGAGAGATTTAAGTGAGATTTGTTGCATTTGTGATAGAAATTCGTCATTCTAGTAACATGTACACGAAAGAAAACTTTGATAAATGATTATTTTTCATAGTTTAGTTAGTGAGCTTCAGTTAATATAAATAAATTTAAGCCCAAAGCTTGCAAATCCGTTACTCTGCACCCCAAACAGATGCCACATTTCTGTAAGCTGCAGCTGTTAGAGAATCTCAAGAGGATAAATTCGATGTAGGAGCTTCCGGCTTACGTGAGGTTGCTACAATGCTTGCTATGGTTCTTCAAGCGTAACCCTCACAAATTAGTTTATGAACATCAATTTTGTCCACTTAAGAGTTTTTATAGCAGCAGTTTACAGGATTCTAACATACACATTCATTACTTGGTTACAGAGTTGGAAATATAGGGTATTAGAGCTCTCTTTTCTTATTTTTAAATTTCCAACGATTCTTGTAAAAAATGAACGTCCTAAACAAAAATTCCCCTGCTTCCTATAGTATGTAAATTTTAACATTTTCTTTTAAATAAAAGAAATATAATCAAATGAGGTGAAGCGGATGCGAAAAAAAACGGTTTCTCTGTTCCGATGTATACAGGTAGGAGCTCCCTAGCTAAACCTTTCTCTGAAAGCTCCTATACCCCTTGTGTAACATTGAATGCCCATACTCTTTCTTTTTAGGAGCGCTGCCTAAGGGCATAGAAAAACGCGCGAAAACGATGCAAAGAAATATGAATGAAATGCTGCATGACGCAGGAACTCTAGCAAGGCTCTGTAATCAGAGTAGTGTGAAATTTACTTTGCTGAAGTCCGCATGTCGGTCGCGGTGGAGGCAATGCGATCTGAGGAAGGGCTCCCGGACGCGTATCTTGAGAATGTAGAACGCCTTAGCAACCGCGGTTGAACGCGATTGGCTGAAACACCGCCCGGACGCTCTGATTTGACGAATAGTGTATTTGCGTGTTTCCCACGATAGGTTAAGTTAGATTACGTTACGTTAGGTTAGTGTAAAAGGCGTTAGGTTGCATGGCGCAGTCTCACGGTGGCTGCAAAGGTTGTCGAGCGTCACCGGGGGGGTTTCAACCAATTGCGCTCAACCGCGATTGCTAAGGCGATGTGCCTTCTAGATTTTCAATATATGTCTCCCGGATATATCTGTTACATGGACACGCCACAGGAGGTGGTACACATGCGTTTCCAGTGGCAGGGTTGTGCAGTTGGGCAGGTGGCATCCTCCTTGGCTAATCAATCCGTTGCACTTGCAGGTGAAAGCATGGATGAGGGCTACTCCAGCCCATATCGTCCTCAGGGTAACTTTTCCCACACTGGTGAGGTTGCAGGGGAGGGAGCGGGCACATTGGGGATAAGAGCACATGTTCCACCTCTGAGGGAAATTTTTGGGCTAGGAATGTCGTAAATAAGTCTGGCATAAGAAGTTTTGGTGGGCGCTTGTTCTTTTGCCGTGTGCTCGGCTATTTGCCATTGCATTGAAATGGTCAGAGCTATGTATTCACTTGCACTGGTGCGTAATGACTCTGGCGAAATAGGCCAAGGTTGAAAACATCCAGCAGCCCTTGCATTGGGCCTAGGGCTAGGCGTATCATGGCTCCTCTCAGAATATTTTATGACACCGGATTCACAAGCAAACTCGCACAGGGGAGAGTAGCGTAGTAGAGTAACCTGCAGTCAGGGTGTCGTTCATGTATTAGACGCGGCTTCGTATTTACACTGATACTCTCTTTTCCGCGCAATCAAACGAGAATTTGTCTTCTTCATCGTCAAGCGGCGGGTGCAAGCTCTGAAATGCCCCGATGCATTAACCTACATTTAAGTTTCCCACTTCATCACGAACAGTTCTCTTCCCCCTAAGACCTGGTAGCGGCCTGGGGCGCGACGAAGATGTCGTGGCCTTCGCTCTGGAGGGAGGGTTATGAGCGTGTCCGACAGCTGCAGTTCTTCCGGGGTCGGCAAGGAGACAGTCGTCGCAAGTACCGAAATGTTTCAGTAAAAAACCAGCAAGACTACTCAAAAAGGTGCCTGCTTGATCCTTGGCCAGTGCGCGTTTTGTTTCGACAGCGCAATCAAACAGTTAAATGGTCCACCGCAGCCTACTAGGTGATGCGCAGAAGGCTGCAGCGCAATGACTGTCGATACTGAACACATAATGTGGCTCTATCCGGCTCTTGCAACAGTGCGATCGCCGCAAATACGAAAGGCTGACGCCAAACTCCACACCATACACAATTAAACAGTGGATGTGACCCGTTGGAGGCCACAATCAGCGCAAGCAGGTACTAGATACACTCAACGCTTACCTTGATGAGGCGGAACTTGTGGCCCAATTTGATGGCGTCTCGACTAGTCCAGGAGAGGAGAATTCGCTAAAATAATTACGGTTCAAGAACAACGTTTCGGACATCACCCTTTTAACTACGGCTTTTTTTGTTTTCATTTTTTTTGGCTGGATGAGAAGGGAGCTTTGCACTTGTGTTATACCACTTCTCTTCAGGAATTAATCGATATCTGCAGAAACAAACGCTGTGCTGTTGTCATATACAATACTTCAGGGACACAAAATCTTGCAAACATGCGGTGCCACTCTTCAATAAGTGGGGCGGCCTTGAATGTCCTGAGTGTGTTACTATTCGAGTATTGCTGCAGGCATCGACAATTAGAAGCAACATACCTTTTTCATGGGACCAGCAACATTTCAATAAATCACCTCCCATGGTTTATTTGGTGCGTTCTCAGGGGTCATGAATGCGAAAACACCCGCGTACTTAGATTTAGGTGCACGTTAAAGAACGCCAGGTGGTCCAAATTTCCGGAGTCCCCCACTACGGCGTGCCTCATAATCAGTACTGGTTTTGGCACGTAAAACCCCATAATTAATTTTTTTTTCTCAGGGGTCATGGGGCCTTGGTGGGTGCTATCCGATGTTGACAGCAGGTGGCACAACCATTGGCATAACTTTCAATATATTTGTAAATATCAGGCCAATAAGAGCAGCTGCGAGCGCAGCCGCTTATCGCCACTATTTCCTTGTGCCCTGCATTTGCCAACTCGAAAGCATCTTCCCGTGCCTTTGGTGGAGTAACGACTCATGATCCCCAGATTAAGTATCCCTCTTGCTAGGGGAGTGCGCTTTGAAGTAAAATGAATGGCAAATATCTGTGCAATTGGCAGCTACCTTTGTCGCCAGTCTACGACCGCTGCCAAAACTTAGGACATTACCGAACCTTGTGCCGTCAACTTCGCTGTAGTTCACTTTGTGTCATCTCGGAAATTGGCATGATTTTCGCACATGCCCATTGTGTCCTTGCATAACATTTTTTTAACTGCTTCAATCAACTTTCCAAGTTTCACTTAACGTTGATTCGAACAAATGCGTAGGATCTCCCGCAATATTATACTTCAAGAGAATGGGGACCATGTTAGCGCTGGCCAGTAAACACAGCACGCCATGTCGAAGTAATATAGGACACTGAACAAGATTGTGTGGCAAGGGTACATAAACGAAATTTGACAAATAATTTCGTGCTCAAATTGGATTTCTGCCGAATTTTCTTTCTCTCGCTTCTTGAACGAGCGAACAGTGCGGGCATAAATGCTGGGACAACGATACTCCATGCGAAAGATTTTGCGAATCGCACCATCGCAACGGTTTCTTCAGTTACAAGTTTAGTTTGTAGACTTGTGCTACAATTAGGCGCCATATATTAATTCATTTTTCTTAGTCAGGCAATTGTCCTCAGAAGAAAAGCGCAATTTGACATCCACAGTTATTGGTCTAGTGTGTTGCTGGGCTTTGTACCCGTCTTGTACGTAATCACTGTACAATACCGCGCGTTTCAGTGCGATAGCTTTGCGAGGTGCGTTCATGTGGTCGGCGCCGCCGCCGCCGTCGTCGTGCTGTCACGACATCGGGGGCGCATGCGCGTGCCAACGTGAAGAGGTTTTGGTTTCCAGAGACGCGCAGTGTGCTTGGCTGCACAAAACTACGAAGCCAAAGGGTGGTACCGTCACGCTCCACTCAATTGGAGCGTGTTGGTACTGAGCCAAACCAGCTTTCTCCCTTCCGCTGCTGCCATGAGAGGTCTGCGCACACACATTAGCGTGCAATGTGCGTACAACGTACACCACGGTGCACACGCTGACCTGAGCAGGACGGACAGTAAACGGTAAGCTAACTTTGTCTACGACGGTGTCACGCTGGCACTTTTGATCGCGATCGAGTATGAGCGAAATCGAAAGTGGCGCAAGGAACCCGATCGAGATTGATTTATTCAATCTCGATCGGTCTCGATCGGTATCAACTGAGCTCCAAGTGACTGGAGTATAATCCTTCTTTATGCGCTGACAAATTCCGACGGTTTCCCGTCGGTATCGAGCACCTTCGAGATGGGACGCCTGGTAGCTTCCCATGCGCAAGGCAACCCGGGAGGACTGGGAGGCGACCCTGCTCGGCTGCCATCGACTTTCAGGCGCAACAAGCCTTAGTCGGCCGGGCGCGCCGTGCGCTGGCTGCCGCCAATGGGTTTCCCAACTAGGGACTTACGGGCTGGTCCAAGCATACCTCCTGTCCCTCCTATAGGCCTAATACAAGTTTTCACTGCCACCACCACGACGCTGTTCCTGTTGTCTGCCGGGTAGTAATATTTGTCGTGAGTGCAGGATTGCGGGATATGTCGGCTCCTTGTATTGTTAGGATATACATATATATATACACATGTGTGTGTGTGTGTGTGTGTGTGTGTGTGTGTGTGTGTGTGTGTGTGTGTGTGTGTGTGTGTGTGTGTGTGTGTGGTGTGTGTGTGTGTGTGTGTGTGTGTGTGTGTGTGTGTGTGTGTGTGTGTGTGTGTGTGTGTGTGTGTGTGTGTGTGTGTGTGTGTGTGTGTGTGTGTGTGTGTGTGTGTGTGTGTGTGTGTGTGTGTGTGTGTGTGTGTGTGTGTGTGTGTGTGTGTGTGTGTGTGTGTGTGTGTGTGTGTGTGTGTGTGTGTGTGTGTGTGTGTGTGTGTCTATGTGTGTGCGTGAACGAGCAGAAATGAGAAAAGAAGAAGAAGAAAGGGGGGAACCGAGGGGGCCCGATCTTAGTCATATCATGGGCAGCCAACATCAAGGACAGCATAGGGGCAATTATCTGCAGTTCTTCATTGAAAATACGAAACAATAAATGCTTAAAAACGAAACTGGATGAAACAATTTGGAGGACGCTTAAGCTTCGCCTTTGGGAGTGGAACGGGATAGCATTCCAAGATCCCTGACTGTCATGCTTCCCGGCAACTGCAACTTTCTTTTTTCTCCACCTTCGCCTCCGGGCGCGCTTCCGAGGATGCGAGAGCCATTTGGATGGTGTTTTTCAAGGAACGGACCCGGGCGCGGCCACTGTATGAATGGTAGACATGCTGGAAAAGGTGTTTGTGTTTGAGTTGCCGCATAACTGAATTAAGTTTTCTCGTATATTCAAATTACAATCCGACGCTATCATGTCTGAAGGTTGTGGTTAAGTCGTACTTTACGATTTTTCGGGCACATTTCACTTGGAGAAATTCAATTATTTCATTAACGACGCTGCTCAACGCAGAGAGCCTGCGTGGTCTGAGTGATTCGGAATGATTTTCTCGACAACGCCGAAGCCATATTTTCTGCGACACGGGGCCCTCAGCGCTCTCGCGGGAAAAACAACTGGCCGCAGGTGGGACACGAACTCATTCATGCCTTCGCATTACAGATGCGATGCTCTTGCCAACTGAGCTACCATGACACCATTTTTCCATCAACTTTCTAGGCCATGAGTGGTGGCGCTGGCTAGCAGTCTCAGGGTTAGTTCTGGTAGCTAAACATAAATACCACAGAAAGCGAATGCCAATGCGGCGCCGCGGTAGCTCATTTTGTAAGAGCATCGCACACGTAATACGAATGCGAGGGTTCGGATCTCACCTGCGGCCACTTGATTTTCATCCGCTTTCGTTTTCATTCGTTTACAATTTCTGTAATTCAAATAAGAACTGCAGATAATTTCCCCTATGCCTATAATATACAGCATGTTTATCAAGCGATGTGATTATTTCCGCACCATTTATGAGAGACTGTTCTCGCCTTTTTATGTTGATATTTCTTACTTCACTTTGTCATATAATGTTTCATTTATCTTTTACTTCTTTTTCGTACGCGCATAGTGCGCATAAAAAAAGTTTGCCGGCAAACGCAAGAGATACCAACTGTGCAAATAATGCAATGGTATGCAGTTCACCGAACTCAGAGGTTAGCGGAGGTCACAGTCGGATTGTTTTATAAAGGGTGAGGTATATTGACTGTATTCGTGGTCTCAGAGAAGGTGCAGTGACTTCAGACAAGGAACAAGAGGAACATACTTCTGGCAGGCGGGACACCTCGCATGCTCTATGCTAACATATGACACCTCACCCCCGCGTTCCATTACCTGCGTCTTTCCATCTTATATCTCTCACGCCCCTGCATTGTGAATGCCACTCAATGTACGCGTATTGGTATTCATAGGCTATCTACGCCTTTTTTTCTTGACTTGAGTGAATGTACGCGTGTTGGTTTTCACGCCAACGTATTCATAACGCCACAAAATGTACGCGTATTTGCAGCCATAGGCTACGTACGCTTTCTTTCTCTCTTTTTTAGCGAGAGCTACATTGGCCGCATTCTCGCCGTTTCGCTGAGCCGTTGCCTAGCAACTGCCGCAGCTGGCAGTGCCGCTTGCAGCGCCATCTGGCGTCATCTGCTCGCGTTACCACGGCGCGGAGATGAACCACCGTCGCCGCAGCGGCGTTGCAAGCGTTCCCCGTTTGCATCTGGCATGTCGTCAGAGGAAGAGCCAGTGGCGTCGTCTGCTCTAGTTACCACGGCGCGGCGACCCGTCGCCGCCGCCCCAATTGTGCTGCAAGCGTTCGCCACTTGCATCTGGCATGACGTTAGAGGAAGAGCCGCTGAACCTGCGTTGCAACAGAGGAGGAGCCGGCGTTGCATTGTATATATAGAAGGGGCGGCTCGGTGGGATTCGTTGGCACATATGGAAAGTGAGTCGGAGAGACTGAAAGAAGCCAGGCTTCGTCGTCGGAACGAAACCAAGAGGAGGCAACGAGCCGAGAAGGCGGAGGAAGTACGAGCCGCACGCCTCGAGAAGCGTCATAAGTACGAAGCGGCCAGGCGAGTGGATTCTGATGAGGATAGCACCCGAAACGCGTTCAAGTCACTGGACGACAACCTCTTATCCTCCCGCCTCACCGACCATCGGGCGGTCTTTGTGGCAATTGAGAAACAACAAGATGAAGACTTTCTAAATGAATGCGTTACACTTTTAAAATGTCCAGTCTTTAATGTAACCATAACTTAACGAGAGGTAACAACCAAACCTAAACACTCAATAAGATTAACCGTACCTCTCGCTACGCACACTCAGGCATAACTGAGTTAAGTCACAGCAAATATTTTTTTTTTACTTGAGTGAATGTACGCGTCTTGGTAAGGCTACCTGCGCTTTCTTTCTCTCTCTTTTCACTCTTACAGAGAAAATGTATAAATTGAGCACTGGGTGCTTGCATTCGTACTCTTGATCGCTCCTCGGTGATCGCAGCCCGGTCGAAACGTCGGTATTAAATGTTTGTTGCTGCTATTTTACGTGCGCCTGCACTTTCGATTTATTAAACACCGGATCCGAAGAACTACTTCGTTCATATATATAGCGCTACAGACGGTAGTCTGCTCCGGACCTGAGTCACTTGCACTTCGCTCATAGAAGAGGCAGGATGTGTGTCGATTGAGCTCCTGATCCGCACTTTGCAATGCGGCGAACGCGGTCTCAAGCACGGATCTGGCACCTGTAAGAGCGGTGACGTAATGCTAATGCATTTCTCTAGCATTTACCGCTAAGTGGACACTGAAATATTCCTTCTCCTTTTCACATTCACCCAATTACTTTGTAATACCTGCGCAGCACAAGTTCATGCATAAGTATAGGTTTTTTTTTTCTTTTATGCTAGAGAATATATGAATGAAGCACCTCATAAGCACACCTACCACTTACTCGTAAGAGATCAGCGCACGTAGCGCTACCGCCAATGCCAGCGCAAAGGAGGCGCCCCTCTTATAACATTGACTGACAAGCTGCACAAATTGAAAGCAAAAGTTATCCTTATACATATCACGGCTTATGTAAAGTACACTCTTATTTTACTACAGTACCGAATGATCGATGGAACAAAGGAAAGAAAAACAAACCGAATTGAAGAAATAAGTGACTAATTCAACTCTGTATTTAGGGGCTAGTACGGGATTAAGAGCACTTCGCCATACGAGACATTATTTTGAGCCCTCTTTGCAGTAGCGCACCCAGGATCTCTGCCAGGGGGTGGTTGAATTCTTTTTTTTTTTTGGGGGGGGGGGGCGGGGAAGAGCACGCATTCTGTAGAATATGCAATTTCCTTCCCTTAGGCTGAGGAATTGAACAGCAAATAAAATGCCTAATAATTATAATAATGAGGACACTAAGGATGATGACGATGTTTATTGCTTCAGCTTGTTCCGCAAAGTGATTTATGAGTGAATGAATAAATACAAGACAGCAATAGATTGTTTTTGTTATTCGGAAAAATTCGACCTCAACCCGCGTCCTGAATTGTAATGACAATATGAACACAGCGCTGAAGGTACACGTTAGACTGGTGGGGCTGGACGCGAGGGGCGAGGGGGGGGGGGCTTGCCCCCCCCCCCGTCGGTGCGCCACTGCCTCTTTGCCTCTAACTATTGATTTGAGAAGCCTGCAGGCATCCTACGTCGTTTTTACTTTTGTTGTTATCTCCGTTCACTATTTTGGTGCTCTTTGGCCATCCCTGGCTCTTGCGCCAATGAACCCCATACATCATCATCCACTGACTATTGCCAAACTCAAACACTTGCGGAACAGCCCTTCACTAGCAAACATTTTTGCGTATTTATTCATTCATTGTCTGTTCATTAAATACATAGCACCATGATATTGTCATCGCTTTCAGGCCACGAAGCAATATTTCCCAATGGTACTAAATCGCATTAACAGGCGACGCTGTTCTCTGATGCATCTAGCGCGGATCGAGGCACCCTAATGCATCCGACACGCAGAGAACTCTGTCGGCGTGCGTATAACAGCTCTAGCTGTGGCACAGTTGCGCCAAATACTGAAAGAATAAATGCTGCAATGGCCCCTGAGTCTCGTCAAGCCATTTTCTGAAGCTTAACAGCCGTACAGTCAACCAATGTCATCAAATGTCGAAAAAAGCTGAATATGCAAAAGAGTGCTCTTTTCCCGTGTGTAAGTGAGGCAATGTAGCGTGCATATTGATCATGCGGTACGCGCGGCTCAGCCCGCAGAGACAGACCTATACGACAGAGCGAGCTTTTGTGCTGGTAATCAACGCCATGGTGTGGTGAATAATTTACCTCCCTGTGGCAGGTGCTTTCTAGCTCTACTTTGCGTCTGTCTCGATAACTGTCGTGCAAATTATGCCCGCCATATAAACAGACCCCAGGTGCCAACCACTACACCGTATGGCTATACAGTGAAGCCTGCGCCCGCACATTCGGCTGTACTGTTATACCGTTCACTTGTTTCTTTATCACCTTCTTCACACACCCCCACTTCATTTTCCAACCCTGTCCTATTGTTACCACAGCGTGCAATGGCAGGCTAGCGGTTCTTCACTCAGATGGTACCTGTCCACTTCTTCTTGCTGCATTCAAAGAAAAAATACTCTACTCGCCAACGTTTTTGCAGAATTGTGTTTTTGCTATGTCTGCCTTTATCTTTTAGAGTTCGCCGTTGTCCCCGCAGGAGAAAGTTCGATCTCCATGAGCATGAACAGAGTGAACAGCCAAGCAAGCCACTTCATTTAATAATAAACAACCTCTCTATGAACTCGAGGAATGAACGTACTTTATCGAGGAGTCGGAGAGCTCTTGGCGACGAAGCATGAGACACACAAACACGATGAAAGCACTACTCCCCCACAGACAAGCTATTAACTTACGCAGAACTGACTACCTCGAAGCGTGTTGTGTTTCGTTATTGAGAACGGCCCACAATAAAGGCAGGAAAACAGACAAGCCACACGCCCTAAACAATGGCCTTTTCCTACGCTATTCGCCAAATCTCACTGCTTCCTGCAGCGTTCCCCGCAAATGCCTTATGCGACAAAAAACAAAAGCGCTCAGTGCAGGGTCTTGCACTTAACCTAAGCGGCCACGTCCAGATTTTCTTCTAGCTTGGACTTGGGGAAACGAACGCAACGTTGGTAAAATGGTAACCATGTCGACTACCTCCTTCGGTGTTATCGCGATACAGCAGACCGCACTTCTGCTACATGCTCCGGCGTTAACAACGAGGCGCAATGAAGCTGAGTTCACCAAGTTGGTATGTTAGGTTGTCCTAACCTAATCTAATGTAGCGCTGTCCTTTCCGTTCTACTTGTATCCGTGTTTTCACGTCTGCCTTAACGTACAAAAAAAAGTGCAACGTTCACGCTGCGTGCAAGAATCCTAATGGCAAAATGCACAGATACATTCGTTGCCAGTGTTGCCTTAAGGAGTCTAGCAATACACCTGACATACTCCTTTTACAGGCTTACAGAACCCCTGCTTTAGATCCGAGCAGCTGCTGTTAGCATGGCCGACAAGTATAGAGGTGCGCGCTGTCAGGTTCTGATCCGACTGCGCCACGAAGTGTTCAGTTTCAGTTGCAATATCATTTCACGTTATAATCCGTCCTCTCATGTTCTGTCCTGGATAACGACATTCGTACTACGCATTCCACGCGCGCACGTACACGTGATATGATCACGTGATAGTATCAGCTGCAGAGACCTGGTTCCTGCTCCGTGAGCATTAACCTGCGAATGATTAATAAACAATCACCACAGACAGACGATAAGTAGCATCGGTATGTAACTCTACAGGATCCGAGTAGACCTTGTTTAGTCGCGGATAAAATCTCTGAAGATTTCTTATTTCCTCAGTTCAATTAACAAATAGCAAAGTTGCAATAATTAAGTCAAGATAGAGCGGGCTGGTGTTTGCAACAAGCCGCAGAGAGCACTCTTGCAGCTTCGAACGCTTTCATAACTACTTGCGCAGACTTGAGTGATGGATGGATAGAAAAACTTTATTGTGGATGGAAAAACTTTATTGACTTGAGTGATATCTGCGAAGAATAGCATAAATATTAATTTTTGGCCTTGCTTTTCATGGTTATCTTCCTGTTGGCGCTGTTTTTGAACTATACTTTCTAACAGTTCGCAATCAGTCTAAAAAATTTACAAGACGGCAAAACTTATTTTCTCTGCTCCTCCTACGTAGCAGAGACAGTCCGCAAATGTTTGGCGAGAGCATAGGCGCTAAATAGACATTTGTAGCCAATTGATTACTATTGCTTTCCAAGTCATCCCCAGCATTTTCCGGAATTTATGGAATATTGATCGATTATCGATAAACTATTGATTGGCCATCGCAAAGTATTGGCCACGTATTTCGCCTAGGCTAAGGACTACCAAGTCGTCGCCACCATTTTCCGGAATTATTTGATTATTTGTCCATTATTGATTAGCTTTTTATTGCCTATCGATTGGCTATCGCAAGGTATTGACCACGTATTTGGGCTAGACTAAGCGCTACCAAGTCATCCCCAGCATTTCCCGGAATTTATTGAGTATTGATCGATTATCGATTAGCTATTGATTGGCTATCGATTGGTTATCGATGACTGAGTACGCTTAAGCAGTCCCAACCATGTTTAGCTAGACTTAGCCTGGCTCAGCCTGGCTAGTTTATAGGGCTATGTGCCATTCCGCTTGGACCCTCTCTGCACTACCGCCAGGATCGGCCCACATTTTCAGTTTAAGCGTCACGGACTTACGGCCGGCTTAAACAGCTCTGCTGTTAAAAACCGCAAGTGGTCATGTATTACTGGCAGATTATGTGAAGGCGTTCGACGTGGTTGCTTGGCCGAATGATTCGAAGAGAAGGAAGCCAATCGAAAGCAAATGGATTGCTGCCTCGACGATTGAGGTTGTAGAATCTGTTGAAAATCAGAGGCTCAAGTGGACCCCACAAAAGTTTCTGCCACCAAATCAGCGCATGATTGCATTGTTTCTCATTTTACATAAAGGGCACAGTGTTTCTCCCATAATATCACCGTGGCGATGCCATTAGATTTTCCGTAACTTAGGTCGGTCCCCCATTGCGCGAAGCACGCCAGGGAGTTAATGGACGGAATGTCCGATTTGTCGGCCACTCAACATTTCTTGCATGAGGCTCGTTGAATATCAGCGGTAATGGATGGGGAAAAGCGATCGAAATTTTCCAGCGGTGGATTGCGGTTCGAAATCCCGCACGGCAGAGAATAATCCGAACTCTTTGTCATTGCCTGCTCTCATTGCCTACACGCCACATTTATGGGGCTTCGGCGATGTGACAAAGTGCCGTAATGCTTTCCTGCCAAGCACGAGGTAAAGGTTTGTTTTCGGTCACGGGTGGCTTCTTTGGAGAAGAGATGGAATGCAAAAACGGTAGTGTAAATATATTTGCACAGTGTTAAAACAGGCTCAGGAGTTCGAAATACGAGAACTTGCCGTGGGCCTCCAGATTGAGAACTCTGTGCCGTCGGCGTCGATGACCAGGCGGATCGGTGCATGCTGAGTGTCGTGATGCGCAGTCCCCGCTTTTGTCTGTCACGCACATAACCACGATAATCACGGTAACCCACAGAAACCACCTGTCATAAAAATGGAGAAGCCCTCCTGTTTTGTGGGAAAAAACTGGAAAGGCATAGTTTCGAAGCAATAGAAGATTGCCATTAATCATAGCGTGACCCACTATTAAACTGAAAACCCCATTGGTATTGAGGACACCTTCGCTATTTCTTCAGCTTCAGGGGGAAAAAGCATTTGATTGTATTTGAAAGATATTCTCGTAAATCCGTCTCCCTCATAGCCCCTGTCAGGCATTTCGGAGCTAAACATTCTTGGGTAATTTGATTGATTATGACCATTGTTGCTTCTGCACGGGCATGGTGAAAGACATTCACGGCTAATAGCATTCGCCCATTGAATGAGTTTCCTTAACTCATGCACGCGCGACTTGTGTAATCTCAATTACAGGGGCTTGACAAAAAATTACAAAAGCGATTAGTTAAAACGAAATGTAATATATTTTCATATAAACTTCCAATGTTTATTATTGTATTCCTAACAATATAGTGAAAATACGTAAACGAGACGCAGAATTTGTAAGGTTTCGTTATCATAGCAGCCTGTCGATAAACAATGCCATCAATTGCGAATGTCATTTTGTTTACCCGTGTAGACTGGGAACGCAAGAACGCAATGACATTCGATATGAATGTCATTTACTGCAAATGACCTTACATGTGCCTTGTGAAAGGGGTATAACAGCCCTTTATTTTTAAAGAGGGAGAAACAAAAGCTTTGTGAAGTACGCGGGAGCTTTGCCACCCTTCAGTTATTTTCCATAACGGCATTTCGTTCAAAGTCCGAGTAAGATGACAGACGGTCTCTTCTGCTGAGGCTGAACCTGCTAACAGTAGAGGTTAATGAACCAGCTTGCACCATTTTGAAAAGGACGCTTCAGCTCACTCTGCTTGGGTGGCAAAGAAAGGCTGTCCCAAGTTTTTGAGCAAGGCGTGACTGTAATTTCTGTTCTTCGGAGATTCTGTCGCCATTATTCCCTTTTAGAATACGTTACAGTGCCAGGTTAAATGGCAAATGACTGCGCGGCACTGGAGCCCGCAGTATGTGAAAGTCAATGTCGACTTCGGACTATTTCGCACGTGGTGTAAGCCGAATCCGCGCAGACCTTATATATGAAGACCTCTCAAGCAATAAAAATTCATTGGGAGCATTTTCGTTTGGCACTAAACAGGGAAGACAAAATGCAATGTTGATCAGTCTGTCGTCCTTATCTCGTATGTACGCTCAGTTTTACTAAGTTGTACTCAGCGCATTACAAGCTGAACGTACAGTCGCGAGCAAAAGTTTGGAAACCACGGCAACAGCAAAAAATATAAATATATTCAAGTGCCGCTCCGTGGCCTCGAATTTGCTTAACCCTTTATGGACGAGTGTTCCCTACAGGCAACATACCAGAAAAAAAATCTTTTAATACGTTGTATTGGTCAAAGACGTGCACGTAGGCGTGCGCTCTTGATTTCAGTCGCAATGCCCAGGCTGCGAAGAAAAAAAAAGTGTGGCACCTTTGGTCCACAAGCTTTTGCTCGCGACTGTACACCAACTAGACCACCATCTCACTTTATTCAACTTAAACTGTAAATTCAAAGGTTGTTAACGGTTGTTACTTTGCTACAAGCAGCAGGAAGTTTAACGGCTCAACAGTTCCTTCACCGCGCGCGTTCTCTTCGAACTCTCGTGTCAAGCGTTGTCTTCGAGATACGGGAGAGTGTTATCTTTAAGGCTAGATGCCACACTTTCAGAAGAACGCCAAGAGAGGGCGAAGGAACACATTGAGCGGCAATATGGGCCCTCTGGATTATATTAAGAAGAAATTTGGGGTCATTGTAACCAAATGTAAAGGTTGTTCTTTGGGAGATACCCTACAAGTTTATAGAGCTCGCTGCTGTGAATTCTCGCTATGATCATCACCCTGTGGTTACGGTAAGCAACCACATGCGTATCTCAAATACATTCGGTAAGAAGCTTAGCTTCACCGTATAGCATCGGAACCATCGAGTCACCGTGTTAGGTACTGTTTGAAAGCACTGTTTGTTTCTTCGGTTTGTTTAAATGTTTCAGCTAGTGGCAGCCGTTAGCTGCGGCTGACACACGTTCATTGTTGCACCGAGACATTTCTTGAGCTGAAAGCAGGCAATCTTTGTAGTGCGAAACGCAATGTGACAACGGCACTGCCAACAACCTCATGGGAGCTTCGTCGATGAAGATAAAAAGCAGAATAAAAAAAGTGAACCACGGAGATAAAAAACAGAACCACGGGCACGACAGAGAAACATAGATCATCATCATCAGCCTATATTTATGTCCACTGCACGACGAAGGCCTCTCCCTGCGATCTCCAATTACCCCTGTCTTGCGCTAGCTGATTCCAACTTGCACCTGCGAATTTCCTAAATAGATATCAACCTTAAACACCCAAAAGCCTTTACAATAACTAGCCTCGCACCGACATCAGCGCGTGAGGCAGCTTTTCTTTCACAAACAAAATACGTGCAGCCGAACTATAGCATGCACAAAGGTTTGAAAAAGAGTGTCACCGTATAAAGCCAGTAAAAACAAGCACCTAGTTTTCAGCTAAGTTCAACCGCCGCCAGTACTTTTTCGTTCGTGTATAGATAATTACGGTAAATTTTAATTATAGATAACCTCAATTGCTCTTGCTAATGTCAACATGTTAGCGAAGAAACTGGGTACAACTAACAGAGCTGTCAAACTGGGAAACGCAACACACAACTGTTGTGTTTATTTTTTCCCAGCTGAATCAAAAAGCCCATTAAAGAAATAATGCTGCGGGCCTGAACTTCCACCAGCACCAGGCTCTGACCTGCACAAGGCAGCAATGCCCTCAAGCGTCAATTAATTGAAAAGTTAATTGCGGCTTCAACTCAAATGTCAACAACCTCGTATATATTAAATATTCCACGAGAACAACAAAGTCCCAAAAGACGCAAACAGCCTGTTGAAGTTTCATTGTGGTTTCGGCGAAAATAAAACAGGTGTGATTTATAGATAGATAGATTGATTGACTGACTGACTGACTGACTGATTGATTGATTGATTGATTGATTGATTGATTGATTGATTGATTGATTGATACTTGGGACAAGATTCACAAGCTTGGTAATGCGCCACAAAGTACCTTTTTTCAGCCTTCTGCGCCCAGTATATTCATGTGGTCTAATAGGGTCAGTTAGACACCAACCAGAGTGTCTGTCATACCTGCTGCCGAATGTTATTGCCGGGCCGTACACTGCACTTCTAGTGCACGCAACAAAAACATTCACGCAGAAACTCATCTGGGAGTTGTCTAAGTATGCGTAAGCATTGTGCCACTTGCTCATCTCCACGCAGCCCGGTGTCATTATCAATGTTATGATACTTGAATCGACCAGCTAAACCATTGCCAACCCTCATCTGTCGTTATCAGCCTTATCGAACATGATCCGTCCCTTATCAACTCTTATCGGTCCTTATCAACTTGGATGTGCAGCGAAGCTGTTGCAAAAACCACCATTACAATTGCGGAGGGCGGTAAGCAATGCTTTATTGATGGTTCAGATGCTTGTTTTGAGCTTGGTCTTTATTGAAACGTATGTTCTGTGTGTCTTATCGGTGATGCACTGTTCGCTTTGCTTTGCTGAGCGCTTGTAGCCTCTGCCTTACGTTGGTATGAGCCATTGCATTTTTTGCTTCCTTACGGGGGTATGAGCCATTGCTTACTGGCGTATGAACCACTGTTCAGGGGGGGTATGAGCCATTGCATACGTCTTACTTGAAGGACAAATTTCTGGTTGGGTAGGCATAAAAATGCTTACGCATTTAAAGAATACGGTGATTGACCACGCAGCTCAAGCTTAACAAGGACACCAGGACAGCTAGAGCTTCGTGCTCAGAGGCAACAGCTTCTCTGGCAAAGACATGAGAATTATACGTCCATCTTCTTCACTGCCTTTTCTTTTTCTTATATAGCGTGATATTGCTTCTCGACCTTTTGGCTAAGATCAAAGTGTAAATTGCGTGATAACTTTGGCTGACAAAGAATGAGTATGGCAAGAGAGTTCTGCTCATTCCATATCCGAATAAGTTATCACGCAAGGAATAAGCACAACTCTTTTACCTAACTCATTCACCTCACGTTGCACGATATTCCTTTTTTTATCATGTTGGGCACGTTTGTTCGGGCCACAATGAACCCCCACAGCCACACTTCTTCGCATATCTCTAGGTAGTTTGTACGAGTACAAATATGGTCACATTAAAGCTCCGGGAGATTTAAATTGCATATGAACAGCCTGTTCTCATTTTAAATCTTCATACCTCTTTTACCTTCCATCTCTTGCTTCCCTATGCGCAGAGTACAAAATACCTTAGGATATCGTCTTTTGCGATTCTCTGATAAGTTTTCTCTTCCTCCCAAGTGACAGCTTGCGCTTTCGTCACATACCCGTTTATTTTTCGTGGAAAAAAAAGTAATTTATGATGTACCGCATCTCACCTCAAGGAAGTGGGAAAAGCAGTTATAATATCAGCTATATCAACGAAGATGTCGTATTGGAGTATTTGACCAACCTCTCTTTTTTTTCTCAAATATATTTGCTCTCTTTCTATCTATCTCTCTCTATTCCTGAAATGGCAGTTTGCGTTTCGTCGTATATCCGCTTTTTTTGCCATGCAATATGTATTCCAAAATGTATCTCTTTCGCATCTGAGAGAAGCGGAGCAACAGTTCGTCTAATATGAATGCTATACGAATGACTCTGTCAAGAAAAATTGTGGATAAAAGAAGTTCCTGTTTGCCTTTGCGGGTGCTCTCCGCAAACACCAGTTGCTCTCAAGACTGATCCCTTATTACGTCGTGAGCCTCGGAATCTAACTGCTTCCTGCAGCTCAGGAGTACACGTCCCACAAAAATCCAGCACTTGCACAATGTGCTTAATTGAGTCGAAGCATCTTCATCCGGGCAAAATAAAATATATCGAGTAACATTTCCTTAGCGTTATCTGCGTCTTGCTGTGCTGTTGCTCCTGTCAGAGTGTACCACATCAATCCTCCTTCCGTTTGTCGTAAACACGGCTGAATGTAAATAAACGAACATGTTTAATTATTAAGCGTGTTCCAGGGCCCGCTTCATGAAGCGATTCACCTGAATTTCTCTCTTTTTTTTCGCCCTTCTTCATTGGTTCGTATGGAGCCACGCCCCTGCTATTTCTGAGATCAGCCACTAAGCGGGAAGGACGATAAGAAATAAATAAAATCGGTTGAAAAGAATTCTCAGCGAAACACGGTACCATTCCTCAAATTACCGCTTGGGCGTTTGCCATGAACAGCCCTGTCAAGGTCGTCTTCTCGGAGGTAAAGTGGAGAAGGCGACCTGTGAAATAGTATTAAACATCAATCAAAAAGAGGCGCATTACAGCGTAATCTATTGGCAGGGGCATGAAAATGTATGCAACCTGATTTCATGCCGACACAAAGTAAAATCTGTCGCCTTAATCGTAGTCACTAAAGGGGGACTGAACAGCAGTTTGCATCGAAGAAAGGCAAGGGCTTCTTCGGGCTATTAGTGTACCGTGACGTTTGTTTAGGCTGCACT
This sequence comes from Dermacentor silvarum, assembly GCF_013339745.2. Lineage (NCBI taxonomy): Eukaryota > Metazoa > Arthropoda > Arachnida > Ixodida > Ixodidae > Dermacentor > Dermacentor silvarum. Next base: position 161,526,738 of record NC_051162.1, on the reverse strand, counting down.
ACTTTCGGACCAGCCCATATTTTTACAATTCACTATCTCCGAAATCGGCGCACCTTGGCCCTCTAGGTTTGATATTAGCCTTCTTGAGCTAATTACAAAGTATTATTGCTTCGTACATGGCTCTATGCTACCTTAGTCCGTCTTTTTCTCGTTCGAAGCTCCAATTTTCACGCCTCTTTCGTAGTCCTACGTTCCTCAGAAGGTCTCAAATTGCCGCATTCATCGGGAAAAACCACACTTCCGGTTCAACTTTTAGGTGCACGCAGATCGAACGAGCGCATCTGCGTCTCATTCTGGCCTTTTTGCACTAGTCATAGATTAATACTGCTCCGTGCCTAGCGCTACGCTAACTTGCTATGGCTGCATCGTTCTGAGCTACATATTGATGCCTTTTTTGTTGTCCCACACTGCACTAGAGAGCTTCAATTCGTCCGATTTGCTAGACGAAAGTGGCCAGGAAACCCTAATCCAATATACCCAATCGACCTGAAGTCACCAAAGAAGACCTCGTATTCTGAAAGGCCTTACGCTAAAGCTGTTCTTACGATTAGGCCTCAGCCAATCGTGGTGTCGGATTTAATATTATCGAAGGAGTACGGCCAATGATAAAGAACACTTAGGAAGGCGAGTTCTGTGAATTCGGCCCCATATCGTCTTGGGGAGCCCCCTCATGACACCTTCCCACTTCACTGTCCTTCCCACTAGAAATAAACCTAACTATCGAAGCTTTGGCTGGCACCATAGGTCGCACTCATTACGCGGCATGCTATCGAACAGCCTGGGCACATACGTGTTTACAACCCAGGCGCCCCTTACCTTGCTGCTTCACCCCTGCGCGACTCTTATGAGCGAGGAGGATGGGAGAAACCAGAAGCTTGATTTTTTTTCTTATTTATGCCGTACGAAGCAAGCAATGAAGCCATAGAAAGGATAGGGGAATTTGATTGTATTGTTTTGTTCAGTTTAAATGTGGGCATAAAAAAGGAAAGGGAAATTGCGACTACAATTAAAAACAACTTGCCTAAGGCAAGAGCCCAACTCATGCCTTCCACAATTCGCCTGTGCTGCTCTAGCATTAGGCCACCGTGGCTGCGCTTCTGCCGTCAACTTCATTTAGTATATCTGCGTATGTGTACAAGGTTAGTGCTGGGAGTGCTAGCCAGCGCCACTTATGGAACATCCTGCAAACCGCAAGCGTCGCCTAGTATGTGGACGTAGGAGCTAGCAGCTGGTAATTAAAAAAAGTCGCAGTATCGCCCGAAAGGCGAAGCATCGATTGCGATAGCAAATTAGTGGACAGCTATACGAAGTAAGGTTAGTAGCTTTATCGGCCGTATAAGCTTGTAAACATGTGCATACTAACTAAATTAAGAAACATGCTGTAAGCGCGCACAAGCAAGTGCCACTCGATGACCGCAGACACACGCTGTCAAAACGCTGGCGTGGGCAAGCGGGTAAGAGATCGACGTGACTGACGGTATGCCTGCAGTCCGCCGTTGTCGCTTGCGTTCGATGTCTCGAGTTTGCTCGGCGGCGTGGTTAGCATCATTCGCCCGCGATTGCCGCTTGCGATTCTTTGAAATAAATTGCTTTAAATTGAAATCTGTCCGTTATACCTAAGACAATGAATGCCTCATACCCTTAAGCAATGGCTCATACTCCCGCAAACGCGGCCTCCCCAGTACGACGACAGAAGAGAAGCGAAATTCTGCGCTAGAAGCATGATGAAAATGTTTTACTGTCAGGAAAAGGAGAGGGGAGTTAGGGAAAGGGTGGTCGCATCCTTATTCCGGGATTCCGTTGCCTAAGGCAGCCGCCCTGGCTCTTTTCGCGAGGGCTTGCTGGTCCTCGAGGGTTGAGCTGGACAGTGCTGCCTCCCATCCTTCCCACGTTGGCTGTTGTGTGGTGTCTAAGGCACTATTAGCCTGGCAGGCCCATACCATATGATACAAATCTGCTCGCTGGCCGCAGAATTTACATTCGGCTGAAACTGATTGTGCCTCGATAGCATGTAGCTTTACTGGATTGTTAAATGACATGGTTTGTAATCTCCGTAGATTAAATTCTTATGCTTCAGTCTAATCCCTTGGCAGGGCTCGGGTATTTTCTTCTCGATAATCGCAAGTGCTCTAACTCATCTGCATAGGTTCCTAATGGCAATGGGAGGTCCGAGTCTATCGGGAGGGAGCAGGAGGGACCCCGAGGGGAAGAAAGCGCGGGCGGCGTCGTGTGTACGCTCATTTCCCTCTACACCTTGAAGACCTGGCGCCCAAATCAGCTCTTTGCACGAAGTGAATACCCCAGATTGTTTCAGAATCCTGCAAGCTATCGGCTCTGCTCTGCATGTAATTGCTATATGCAGTTTGCTAATCCGTTATGGTGTATTCGGAATTAGGATACGAATCTTCCAACTCTGCAATTTCCCGGTGCCGAGCCGAAATTCCATTGACCGCCTGCCCTTGATGCACCACCGATATTGTGGAGAGCCTTCCTACAGGACCAGCCGCATCCACGAAGAAGGCTCCCTCTAATTTAGCATAGTTCCCGCCCATCTTCATGGCTATATATATTGCGACCCAACCTGCTGGTCTACTTCAGCCAATTGACGTTCCAACCGAGCCCCGTAACTCCCCGTAACAATATATATATATATATATATATATATATATATATATATATATATATATATATATATATATATATATCTATATATATATATATACTTATACATATATGTGCTGAACATGTGTACAGTATATACAGCACTTATATAGCCCTTGTTCACCGCAGCGCCCCTAGGGGTCTCCATGCAAACCAGAGCTACGGACAACGGACGACGACCAGGAACAAGGTTCGGCCCTAAGGTGCTTCACCCCTAAAACAAGCTGCTCTCAAAGCTGCACAGGTGGCTCGTGCTCGGCACGCGCTCGTGCCACTGCTCCCGCGCTTATCTGGTTCCACAGCTGGCTCCGTTCTCCTTAATAATGCCAGCGTATAATTTCATTTCTGTTGTCGTAATGGCGAGGCCGCGTTTACGGCAGTGTGAGCCATTGCTTAAGGGGGTACGGGTCACTTATTGTCTTACGTAACGGACAGATTTATATTTGAAGAAATTTCATGCACCTCCATCCAGAATGAACGCGCTTAGGAAAGGGCTCGTCGTCGACGTGCCGATTCTAGCGTGATGGCTTCCGAAGCCCAGGCGAGACGTCACCGAAGAGCCGCCGACCCCGAGTTTAGGGAGCACGATGCTCAGGCCAAACGTCAGCGAAGAGCCATAAACCCCGAGTGGGGGGAGTGCGATGTTGCGTGCACAATAGAAAATCTTCCGGTAATGCACACCTTGGCAACGCTAGCGCCAATTTTCCCGGCGCGACGGCCAGGTTTCAGCTCGAGTTTCTCTACCGGAACTTGGGAGCCAGCTGCATGCGCAGTGCGTGTGACCGGTTGAAGTTCGAGCGCAACGTGGTAATCGTCTGTGCAATTCGTTCGGAGGAACACCGAAGAAACACTCGACAAGCTTCGCTTAACCCCATCTCCTGGACAGGGGAGGGGCTACTGATTCTTTCGTTTTGCCTAGCAATATAAAAGATGCGCGTTAAAAGTAGCGACAAACGCTGAGCGCGCTGCACTGTTAGAAGAAGAAAAGCATGTTGAAGGCTTTGGCACCACAGGTAGCAAAAAGATTGGCTGTGGCTTAACTCAGTTATGCCTGGGTGTGCGTAGCGAGAGGTACCGTTATCTTATTGTTTAGCTTGGTTCTCTCTACGGTTACATCTTTATCATTTAGCTTCGTACGTCTGAGTGTTTAGGTTTGGTTATTACCTCTCGTTAAGTTATGGTTACATTAAAGACTAGACATTTCTGAAGTGTAACGCATTTATTTTGAAAGTGTTCATCTTGTTGTTTCTGAATTGCCACAAAGACTGCCCGATGGTCGGTGAGGTGGTAGGATAAGGGGTTGTCGTCCAGTGACTTGAACTTGTTCGGGTGCTATCCTCATCTCAATCCACTCGCCTGGCCGCTTCGTACTTACGACGTTTCTCGAGGCGTGCTGCTCGTTCTTCCTCCGTCTCCTCGGCTCACTGCCTCCTCTTGGTGTCGTTCCGACGACAAATCCTGGCTTCTTTCAGTCTCTCCGACTCACTTTCCATATCTGCTGACGAATCCAACAGAGCCGCCCCTTCTATCTATACGATAAAAAGCATTTATGAATTAGCGGCACATGGCAAGGCAAAAAAGACGTGGCTGGGAGTAGCTTACCTATGGACAGGTAGTGATAGCAGAGAAAAAAATAAGGAATTGGTTGATTGCATTAGAAGCGATATTAATGAGTTCCGTAAATCGGGCCAGGTGATATTAGTGGGAGATATGAACGCGCACATGGATGATTTAGACAGATATACTGATTACAACGGCTCTCTAGTGCTGGATCTACGTGATGAACAGAGCCTGATAGTAGTTACAAGGGAAAATAAGTGTCATGGACAGGTAACGTGGCAATGCGGAAACAGACAGTCATGTATCGACTATGCCTTAGTCTCAGAAATGGTCTACGAACAACTAGACCAAATGATAATACGCGAAAATGCAAAAAGAAATAGCCTCAGGTAGCGATCATAAACGTTTAGAACTAAAGTTTGGTGGAGATACCAACGCAGAACACGAACCAGTAGCCCCAGAATTTTTTTTATGAATGAAGAACAAATAACAGAGATCGCAAAAACATAGAGAAGAGATTTCAGGCTTTTCCTGCAGCAGTCTGGGAATATAAGAAACTGGTGGACGTTATGCAGCATGAAATAGTGCAGATACGGCAAAACAATTGTTGGATTGGAAAGAGGAAACCACGTAAGTGGTGGAACAAGGAAATAAAACAAGCTATAGAAGAGCGTAAAGAGGCATCTAGGGCTCATCGAGAAACCAAAAAGTTGGGAATACAAGAAGAAGAGATGCTCCTTAGATGAAATACATACCGAGAAAAGAAAAGGCTTGCGAATGAGCTCGTGCAAGAGAAAATTAAATGCTCAAGTGAACGTTAGGTGCATAACATTCACAAAAGAGACAAAGGTGCTCCAAAAAGATTCTGGAACCATATAAAAGCACTCGTCGCGTCAACTAAAAACTCGCAAACGGCTATAAGGGATGAAGACACTAACATCTACGAAGTATACGATGCGCTGCGGTACTTCACGGACGTTCTTAGGGATAACTTCGGCACGAGAAAAAGCGTAGTTCAGGCAACAGATCAAGCAACAGCAGAGAGGCCTGAGAGATCGAAATTTAGCATAGAAAGCTTTTATTAGAAAAAGGCAGCAGAAAATGTCCCTAACAATACGACAGCAGAACCCGATGAAATCCCAATACAGCTAATCAAAAACCTTGGTGCCAAAAGCAAGGCACTGCTGACTAATGTCATAGAGCAAGTGATTAGAACAAATGAAATTCCCGTTGGATGGCGTGAAAGCAAGATGAATCTCATCTACAAAGGCAAAGGAGATAAGGATAAGACGTGCTCGTACAGGCCAGTTACAGTAACGTCGGTGATATATAGAATGGCAATGCAAGCCATAAAATTAGAACTGTCGAAGTGGGTGGAGAAAAACGATGTATTGGGGGAACTACAGAATAGGTTCAGGCCAGGCAGACACTTAGAGGATAATATGTTTCTACTAACTTAGTGCATAGAGATTCCAGTAGCTCAGAAAAGACCGTTATCGGTAGCTTTTCTAGATATTAAAGGCAGCTTATGACAACGTATATAGGGAATTGTTATGGGATATTCTTCAGCACGAAGGCATAGATGACGATTTCGTGGAGCTATTGAGGGAGCTATATAGAGACAACCAAGTGGTATGGGAAGGTCGAAAAGGTAATGAAATGGTGGGAATTCACCAAGGATTGAAGCAAGGATGGCTTCTGTCGCCATTGTAGTTCACGCTTTACGTTAAGGGTATAGAAAGACGACTGGAAAACAGCGAATTAGGTTTTGATTTATCCAACATGCGTAATGGACAAATGGTGCGACAGCAGCTCCCTAGACTGATGTACGCAGACAACATTGTGCTACTAGCGGACAATAAAAAAGATTTACAGATACTTGCGAATAGCTGTGGCAACCCAGCGACCAATCCAGTCTTGAAGTTTAGCACAGAGAAATCAGGAATTATGGTCTTTAATGAAGAGACGAGTAACTTCGTTATGTCAATTCATCAGCAAGTAATACCTATAGTGAAGCAATATAAGTACCTTGGCGCACACATAAACGAAGGTAAGAATTACCCAAGCAACCACCAAGATAACCTGAAAATAGAAGGGAAGCGGAATGAAGCAATAATGAATCATAGAGCACTGTGAGGACACAATAAGTATTAGGTGGTGCGTGGAATCCGGAAAGGAGTAATGGTGCCAGCGCTAACGTTCGCAAATGCCATTCTATGCTTAAAATCGGATATCTTGTCGGGGTTGGAAATTAACCAAAGATTAGTAGGCCGGTTGGCTTTGGGAGCCCATGGTGAAACCACAATTGAAGCAGTCCAGGGTGACATGGGTTGGGCGTCTTTTGAATGCAGAGAAGCGCAAAACATAATTAGTTTTGAAGAAATGCTCCGGAACATGGATGAAAATAAATTGGCCGCTAAAGTGCACAAGTATTTGTACATGAAAAGCAGTGGACACAGATTGAAGGAAGAGGTCAAGGAAGTTGGAAACCAAGTACATGATAATTGACACTGTAAATAGACAACCAGGGGTCATCAGAAAGAAAGTGAGAGAAATAGCGACAGGGAATTGGATGCAAAGAATGGAAACAAAAAGGACAATGGAGATTTACAAGAATGAGAAGAAAGAAATTAGAAGGCAAAATCTGTGCGATTGCACAAAGGGCAATGCCTTTCTATTTGAGACTCGAGCTGGTTGCCTAAGGAAGAAAACATACCGGAGCAAATATTCGGAACTAGATGAGGCATGTTATGCTGCAATAAAGATCCAGAGACCACTCAGCACATCCTTATGGAATGCAACGGGATTCACCCAGCGAGAGCCGTAGGTAACGCACAACTTCCAGAAGCGCTTGGGTTTCAATCGGAAGGAGACACGAACAGATCAGCCGTAGAGATAAGCAAGACACGATTAGAGTACTGGTGGAAAAAAAGCAGGGAAAAGATTGATACGACCTGATGTCTTAAAATCATAAGTAGCGGTACACAGTAAATTTATTTAGGATTAATTAGAGCTATACAAAAATGCTAGATAAATAACATCTATAGTATACCTGATTAAATCAGGTAGGCTAGGTGACTATTTGTCGCCGCCCCGTTTCCAAGGAGATGCCAATAAATCATCATCATCATCGTTGCTAGGCAACGGCTCAGCTTGTGGTGCAGGCACCGGCCACAACGAAACGGCGAGAATGCGGCCGTAGCTCTCGCTACAAAAGATGCCATATAATAGCCAATTCGTGCTGACATCTCGCAATTGCGGGAGAGCCAACACTTCTTCATGGTCGTTTTCTAGATTAAATCAGTGGGCACGAAGGACCTAGCATGGGCATGTTTCCTAACAAGCGCATCTTCTGGTTCCTGCAGGCATTTCTCTTGATTCACATCGACGAGCCTGCGCAGCCGGTTCTTCTTGACGCTGATGGTAGCGACACGTGCATAAGCTGGACTGGAATGACAGTGCCGGTGAACCGCTTCTTCGAGGGATCTTGTGACGTCATCCCTACAGCGCCATCTTCAGGACTATTCACGTCGTACCACTTGGCTATAAAGGACACGCCGCAGTTCTTTGTCTTCAGTGGGCACGAAGGACCTAGCATGGGCATGTTTCCTAACAAGCGCATCTTCTGGTTCCTGCAGGCATTTCTCTTGATTCACATCGACGAGCCTGCGCAGCCGGTTCTTCTTGACGCTGATGGTAGCGACACGTGCATAAGCTGGACTGGAATGACAGTGCCGGTGAACCGCTTCTTCGAGGGATCTTGTGACGTCATCCCTACAGCGCCATCTTCAGGACTATTCACGTCGTACCACTTGGCTATAAAGGACACGCCGCAGTTCTTTGTCTTCAGTGGGCACGAAGGACCTAGCATGGGCATGTTTCCTAACAAGCGCATCTTCTGGTTCCTGCAGGCATTTCTCTTGATTCACATCGACGAGCCTGCGCAGCCGGTTCTTCTTGACGCTGATGGTAGCGACACGTGCATAAGCTGGACTGGAATGACAGTGCCGGTGAACCGCTTCTTCGAGGGATCTTGTGACGTCATCCCTACAGCGCCATCTTCAGGACTATTCACGTCGTACCACTTGGCTATAAAGGACACGCCGCAGTTCTTTGTCTTCAGTGGGCACGAAGGACCTAGCATGGGCATGTTTCCTAACAAGCGCATCTTCTGGTTCCTGCAGGTTGGTGATACTTGCTATACTATTCGTAGTGACTGCCGATATCTGCTGGTCCTTCCGTGCCCCAAACAGTGTCTTGCTATTACATGTGATGTTTTTTGCATGTGTAAGCTTCTTTTGTGTGGGGATGTTGAACAAAACCCGGGCCCTAGTACTGAAACGATGCTGAAGCAATTGTTAGAGGGACAAAACAAACTAGCCGCTGACATCTCCGCCCTAAGAAATCAGCAAAATGGTTTGCAAGGCATGCTCGAAGAATTCAATCAACGCTTCACAGAACTGGAAATGAGAACTCTTTGTGTCGATGAACTTCAGCAAAACGTGAAGTTTCTTCGAGAAAAGGTCAGAGACTTAGAGGACAGGAGTCGGCGATCAAACTTAATTGTCTTTGGCGTACCAGAAAATGCTAATGAAACTGAACAAGATCTGAAACAAAAAGTTATAACTGAACTGTTTTGCGAGAAGCTTGGCACTGCGTGTAGTTCCGTGGGTAGAATTCACCGTCTCGGCAAACCTGGTAGATCTAGGCCTGTGATAATATATTTCCAGGAATACAACGAAAAACAGAACATTCTAAAAAATGCATACAAGCTCAAGGGAACGAAGGTATCAATTCAGAATGATTACTCACCAGATACACTAAAAAAAAGAAAACTTCTCTGGAATAGCGCAAAAAATGAAAAGCAACAGGGTAAGAAAGTTATTCTTCTGCATGACAAGCTGAGCGTCGACGGTGAGCTCTTTACCTGGGATGAAATTAGCAACACGAGAATCAAAACGCACAGTCAGCAAAGGAGAGCTAATAAAGAATGATGCCAACCGCTCTCTAATAAGGATCTACGAATCATTAACATAAATGTACGCAGCATCCTGAATAAAACCGCCGAACTTGAAGCTGTACTTCTAAGTAACTCCCCCGACATAGTCGTGATTACAGAAACTTGGTTGCACGATGCCATTGATGATGCAGACATTTTTCCACCATCGTATAAAGTATTCCGTCGTGATAGGCCGACACGTGGAGGGGGAGTGGCTGTTCTGGTGAAAAATACTATATCTGCCTTTTTAACCCGCCAAATCGATAATCATGAAAGCGTCACATTAAAAGTGTCATGTTGGGAGCGATCTTTTATTCTTTTTGCTGTGTATCGTGCACCCGACTCGCCTTCGGCGTTTTTACATCAACTGTGTGAACACGTAGCTTCATTTAAAAATGGAAAATATATTTTGGCTGGGGACTTTAATCTGCCAGGTGTTGACTGGAATCAGCCGTTTTCTAATCGTGAAATGAGCTCGCATGTCGCATACCTGACTGATATAATGCTTACGGCTGACGTCCAACAAGTAGTTGATCAGCCTACCCGCATTCATGGCAACTGCGCTTCCACGCTTGACCTTATTTTTATCAGCCGTTGTATTAAGGATTACTCTGTGTCTGTGCAGCCTGGTCTATCCGATCATGAAATGGTGCTTCTTTCATGCTCTCTTGGGGCGTGCAAAACCCAGCCTCTTGTTTCTATAATGACCAAGGACTTTTCGCGGGCAAACGATGAAAGTGTCCTTGACTTTCTTGACTTTCACATTGGTAGCTTTCAAGGCACAGATGCTGCTGATCTTTGGGAACGGTTTAAACATTTGTGCAGTTACAGCCTTGAAAACTTTGTTCCAAACAAAATTAAGAAAACACACCGTAAAAACCCTTGGATTACAAGACATATATTACAGATAAAAAGAAAAATTAAAAGGCTTAAACGACAGTGCGCCAGCAAGAGCACAGTACAGAATAATCAGAAAATTCTAAACCAAGCTATCAGTAGCGCGAAGCAGCACTACTTTAATCACACACTGCCTGGTTTCATTTCTGGTTCACCACAAAAGTTCTGGCAATTTCTTTCGAAAAGTAAGAAGTCGATCGACCGCATTGTACAGGATGACGTTGTCATCGTTGATAAACAAGACATTGCTGAAAAGTTCAATTCCTATTTTTACGGTGTCTTTTCCAACCCTACTGAACCCTTACACCAGAATCATGTCAGTTATGACGAAACAAATCTTGTATCATTATCCGGTGTTATATCAATGTTACTAAACCTTAAGGCAAAAGCATCGCCTGGCCCTGACAATATACCCAATCTTTTTCTTCGCCGATATGCTGAAATGCTTGCTCCATATCTAGTAGTTATTTTTAACAAATCATTGACGACAGCTATCATTCCTGAGGACTGGAGGACGGCAAGAATTGTACCAGTGTTAAAAAAGGGCGACTCTGCATTGCTAACAAATTATAGACCGATATCTTTAACCTCGTCTTGCTGTAAGCTCCTTGAACATATTATCGCAACTTATATTACGAAATTTCTTAATGATAACAGTGTACTGTCTCCATTTCAGCATGGTTTTAGGAAAGGTCTTTCCACAGTAACTCAACTAACCACAGTCATACATAATTTTGCCTCTATTCTAGATAAATCAGGCCAGGTAGACGTAATATTTTTAGATTTTAGGAAGGCTTTTGATCTTGTTTGCCACACAAAACTAATTTTAAAGTTAAAAACCATGGGACTACCAGAGTTCATCGTTGCTTGGGTTTCCGCATACCTTGCAAACCGCACACAGTTTGTAAGTATTGACAATAATTTTTCACGACATTTGCCTGTTAGCTCAGGAGTCCCACAAGGAAGCGTACTAGGCCCGCTTTTATTTCTCATATATATCAACGACATTGTCCAGGTCATAAATGAACCAGTTCAGATTAGACTTTTTGCAGATGATTGCTTACTTTTTAATGAAATTAAATCTTCGGATGATCAGGCCTTGCTGAATACCAACCTGCAAAACATACATGCATGGTGTCAAGAGTGGGAAATGCAACTTAACGCTGACAAAACGGTTTTCATGAATATGAGTAGAAAAAGAAACATTTTACCTTTTTCGTATAGTCTCCCTTCACAACAGCTAACGAAGGTCCCTCACTACAAATACCTCGGCGTCACAATAACTAGTACACTCAGTTGGAATACCCATATTTCGAACATTTGCACATCCGCCTTCCGTAAACTATGCTTTTTGCGACATAAGTTAAAACACACACCACCTGATGTCAAACTACTCGCATATTCATCCCTTATAAGACCAAAACTTGAATACGCATCCATTGTCTGGGACCCTCATACGAAAAAGAATGTCGAAGCATTGGAGATGATCCAACGAAAATCAGTTAGATTTATTTATTCTAAATACCGCCAAACTGACTCTCCGACTCAACTAATGAATCTTTATGGCATAAAATCATTGCAATTACGAAGAAAAATTGACAGAATAAAATTTCTCTTTCATTTGAAGAGTCGCCATTTGCTACTCCCCCCTGAGCCATACGTGACACCACTGGTGTCACGAACTACAAGGCATCGACATGAAGAATCACTAACCCCATACAGCACCAAAACTAACCTATTCAAGTTTTCATTTTTCCCGCGCACAATTAACGAGTGGAACTCGCTGCCAATATCATCAGTGCAAAGTATAAAAATGATTGAAAGTCTTCAGGATTGATGTTGATTATTTCACTTATACTCCTTTTTGTGTGAATATTGAGATATTCAAGGTATTATTACTTTCGTACTTTCCTGTACAAATTAAACACTGTATGACCTACACTGTATGTAAATGTGACTATGTATTGCCTTCACGTGTACACTTTTGCCCCTCCTGCTAGGGCCCAAGTCGGGCCTGCAGTATTTTGTAAATAAAATAAAAGTAAATAAATAAATAGTGTGTCAAACCTGTATTCTACCCTATACCCCTAGATTTAAAAAAAACACCTGCTTGAGATGTTCCATGATGCTTGTGTTCACCACAAACATATCATTCCTTAATCACTCCCTGGAGCCAAAGCTACAAACGTAGCATGGGCTGCTTGCAACTCCCGACAGCCTCCAGATACATCATGGCCCTGGATGAAACGTTTTTCAAAATATGTCTTCAAAACTGCTCATAGGCATCGGAATGATGTCGACTAGTTTAGGCATTTAATTCGCTGCATACGCCTTTTAGAGTTGTTCTTTTTTTATCTTCAAAGCCAGCTACATTAAATACACGATGGTGATAGTGAAAATTCAGATCTCTTCCACTACTGTGCAGATGGAAGCCAGCGAAGCTGCGACTAGGGTGGGTCTGCTGTAGTGAATATTGCCCCCACGATGAGAATGGGCCAATCGCCGTTGGGAATCACCCAACCGAACATGTCTATCATGAACGTTCCAGTTGAGAAACTCACGTTGAAACCTGGCCGTCGCACAACCGTTAGAAGTTTGCGCTAGCGGTTGCGG